>NW_027045330.1:300000-524811 GCF_963576615.1 Watersipora subatra | reverse complement strand
CACTGAAAAATGTAAATTTCCAATTTCAACCAAACATGCTAGAAATGCTCCAATTGAGCTAATTAGCTTATTGTGAGAATATTACAGACGTCTAACAAAATTGAAAAATGTAAATTTCCATTTTCAACCAAACATGCTAGAAATGCTCCAATTGAGCTAATTAGCTTAATGTGAGAATATTGCAATTGTCTGACAAAAGTGAAAAATGTAAATTTCCAATTTCAACCAAACATGCTAGAAATGCTCCAATTGAGCTAATTAGCTTATTGTGAGAATATTACAAACATCTGACAACACTGAAAAATGTAAGTTTCCAATTTCAAACCAAACATGCTAGAAATGCTCCAATTGAGCTAATTAGCTTATTGTGAGAATATTGCAATTGTCTGACAAAAGTGAAAAATGTAAATTTCCAATTTCAACCAAACATGCTAGAAATGCTCAAATTGCGCAAATAAGCCTACTGTAAGAATTTTACAAACGTCTGACAAAACTGAGAAATGTAAATTTTCCAATTTCAACCAAACATGCTAGAAATGCTCCAATTGAGCTAATTAGCTTATTGTGAGAATATTACAAACGTCTGACAACACTGAAAAATGTAAATTTCCAATTTCAACCGAAGATGCTAGAAATGCTCCAATTGAGCTAATTAGCTTATTGTGAGAATATTGCAATTGTCTGACAAAAGTGAAAAATGTAAATTTCCAATTTCAACCAAACATGCTAGAAATGCTCCAAATGAGCTAATTAGCTTATTGAGAGAATATTGCAATTGTCTGACAAAAGTGAAAAATATAAACTTCCAATTTCAACCAAACATGCTAGAAATGCTCCAATTGAGCTAATTAGCTTATTGTGAGAATATTGCAATTGTCTGACAAAAGTGAAAAATGTAAATTTCCAATTTCAACCAAACATGCTAGAAATGCTCCAATTGAGCTAATTAGCTTATTGTGAGAATATTACAAACGTCTAACAAAATTGAAAAATGTAAATTTCCAATTTCAACCAAACATGCTAGAAATGCTCCAATTGAGCTAATTAGCTTATTGTGAGAATGTTGCAATTGTCTGACAAAAGTGAAAAATGTAAATTTCCAATTTCAACCAAACATGCTAGAAATGCTCCAATTGAGCTAATTAGCTTATTGTGAGAATATTACAAACGTCTGACAACACTGAAAAATGTAAATTTCCAATTTAAACCAAACATGCTAGAAATGCTCCAATTGAGCTAATTAGCTTATTGTGAGAATATTGCAATTGTCTGACAAAAGTGAAAAATGTAAATTTCCAATTTCAACCAAACATGCTAGAAATGCTCAAATTGCGCAAATAAGCCTACTGTAAGAATTTTACAAACGTCTGACAAAACTGAAAAATGTAAATTTCCAATTTCAACCAAACATGCTAGAAATGCTCCAATTTAGCTAATTAGCTTATTGTGAGAATATTACAGACGTCTGACAACACTGAAAAATGTAAATTTCCAATTTCAACCAAACATGCTAGAAATGCTCCAATTGAGCTAACTAGCTTATTGTGAGAATATTGCAATTGTCTGACAAAAGTGAAAAATGTAAATTTCCAATTTCAACCAAACATGCTAGAATTGCTCCAATTGAGCTAATTAGCTTACTGTGAGAATATTACAAACGTCTGACAACACTGAAAAATGTAAATTTCTAATTTCAACCAAACATGCTAGAAAAGCTCCAAATGAGCTAATTAGCTTATTGTGAGAATATTGCAATTGTCTGACAAAAGTGAAAAATGTAAATTTCCAATTTCAACCAAACATGCTAGAAATGCTCCAATTGAGCTCATTAGCTTATTGGGAGAATACTACAAACGTCTGACAAAACTGAAAAATGTAAATTTCCAATTTCAACCAAACATGCTAGAGATGCTCCAATTGAACTAATTAGCTTATTGTGAGAATATTGCAATTGTCTGACAAAACTGAAAAATGTAAGTTTCCAATTTCAACCAAACATGCTAGAAATGCTCCAATTGAGCTAATTAGCTTATTGTGAGAATATTGCAATTGTCTGACAAAAGTGAAAAATGTAAATTTCCAATTTCAACCAAACATGCTAGAATTGCTCCAATTGAGCTAATTAGCTTACTGTGAGATTATTGCAATTGTCTGACAAAAGTGAAAAATGTAAATTTCCAATTTCAACCAAACATGCTAGAATTGCTCCAAATGAGCTAATTAGCTTATTGAGAGAATATTGCAACTGTCTGACAAAAGTGAAAAATGTAAAATTCCAATTTCAACCAAACATGCTAGAAATGCTCCAATTGAGCTAATTAGCTTATTGTGAGAATATTGCAATTGTCTGACAACACTGAAAAATGTAAATTTCCAATTTCAACCAAACATGCTAGAAATGCTCCAATTGAGCTAATTAGCTTATTGAGAGAATATTGCAATTGTCTGACAAAAGTGAAAAATGTAAATTTCTAATTTCAACCAAACATGCTAGAAATGCTCCAATTGAGCTAATTAGCTTATTGTGAGAATATTGCAATTGTCTGAAAAAGTGAAAAATGTAAATTTCCAATTTCAACCAAACATGCTAGAAATGCTCCAATTGAGCTAATTAGCTTATTGTGAGAATATTGCAAACGTCTGACAACACTGAAAAATGTAAATTTCCAATTTCAACCGAAGATGCTAGAAATGCTCCAATTGAGCTAATTAGCTTATTGTGAGAATACTACAAACGTCTGACAAAAGTGAAAAATGTAAATTTCCAATTTCAACCAAACATGCTAGAAATGCTCCAATTGAGCTAATTAGCTTATTGTGAGAATATTACAAACGTCTGACAACACTGAAAAATGTAAATTTCCAATTTAAACCAAACATGCTAGAAATGCTCCAATTGAGCTAATTAGCTTATTGTGAGAATATTGCAATTGTCTGACAAAAGTGAAAAATGTAAATTTCTAATTTCAACCAAACATGCTAGAAATGCTCCAATTGAGCTAATTAGCTTATTGTGAGAGTATTGCAATTGTCTGACAAAAGTGAAAAATGTAAATTTCCAATTTCAACCAAACATGCTAGAAATGCTCAAAGTGCGCAAATAAGCCTACTGTAAGAATTTTACAAACGTCTGACAAAACTGAGAAATGTAAAATTCCAATTTCAACCAAACATGCTAGAAATGCTCGAATTGAGCTAATTAGCTTATTGTGAGAATATTACAAACGTCTGACAACACTGAAAAATGTAAATTTCTAATTTCAACCAAACATGCTAGAAATGCTCCAAATGAGCTAATTAGCTTATTGAGAGAATATTGCAATTGTCTGACAAAAGTGAAAAATGTAAATTTCCAACTTCAACCAAACATGCTAGAAATGCTCCAATTGAGCTAATTAGCTTATTGTGAGAATATTACAAACGTCTAACAAAATTGAAAAATGTAAATTTCCAATTTCAACCAAACATGCTAGAAATGCTCCAATTGAGCTAATTAGCTTATTGTGAGAATATTGCAATTGTCTGACAAAACTGAAAAATGTAAATTTCCAATTTCAACCAAACATGCTAGAAATGCTCCAATTGAGCTAATTAGCTTATTGTGAGAATATTGCAATTGTCTGACAAAAGTGAAAAATGTAAATTTCCAATTTCAACCAAATATGCTAGAAATGCTCCAATTGAGTTAATTAGCTTATTGTGGGAATATTACAAACGTCTGACAAAAGTGAAAAATGTAAATTTCGAATTTCAACCAAACATGCTAGAAATGCTCCAATTGAGCAAATTAGCTTATTGTGAGAATATTACAAACGTCTGACAAAACTGAAAAATGTAATTTTCCAATTTTAACCAAACATGCTAGAAATGCTCCAATTGTGCTAATTAGCTTATTGTGAGAATATTGCAATTGTCTGACAAAAGTGAAAAATGTAAATTTCGAATTTCAACCAAACATGCTAGAAATGCTCCAATTGAGCTAATTAGCTTATTGTGAGAATATTACAAACGTCTAACGAAACTGAAAAATGTGAATTTCCAATTTCAACCAAACATGCTAGAAATGCTCCAATTGAGCTAATTAGCTTATTGTGAGAATATTGCAATTGTCTGACAAAAGTGAAAAATGTAAATTTCCAATTTCAACCAAACATGCTAGAAATGCTCCAATTGAGCTAATTAGCTTATTGTGAGAATACTACAAACGTCTGACAAAACTGAAAAATGTAAATTTCCAATTTCAACCAAACATGCTAGAAATGCTCCAATTGAGCTAATTAGCTTATTGAGAGAATATTGCAATTGTCAGACAAAACTGAAAAATGTAAATTTCCAATTTCAACCAAACATGCTAGAAATGCTCCAATTGAGCTAATTAGCTTATTGTGAGAATATTACAAACGTCTAACAAAATTGAAAAATGTAAATTTCCAATTTCAACCAAACATGCTAGAAATGCTCCAATTGAGCTAATTAGCTTATTGTGAGAATATTGCAATTGTCTGACAAAACTGAAAAATGTAAATTTCCAATTTCAACCAAACATGCTAGAAATGCTCCAATTGAGCTAATTAGCTTATTGTGAGAATATTGCAATTGTCTGACAAAAGTGAAAAATGTAAATTTCCAATTTCAACCAAATATGCTAGAAATGCTCCAATTGAGTTAATTAGCTTATTGTGGGAATATTACAAACGTCTGACAAAAGTGAAAAATGTAAATTTCGAATTTCAACCAAACATGCTAGAAATGCTCCAATTGAGCTAATTAGCTTATTGTGAGAATATTACAAACGTCTAACGAAACTGAAAAATGTGAATTTCCAATTTCAACCAAACATGCTAGAAATGCTCCAATTGAGCTAATTAGCTTATTGTGAGAATATTGCAATTGTCTGACAAAAGTGAAAAATGTAAATTTCCAATTTCAACCAAACATGCTAGAAATGCTCCAATTGAGCTAATTAGCTTATTGTGAGAATACTACAAACGTCTGACAAAACTGAAAAATGTAAATTTCCAATTTCAACCAAACATGCTAGAAATGCTCCAATTGAGCTAATTAGCTTATTGAGAGAATATTGCAATTGTCAGACAAAACTGAAAAATGTAAATTTCCAATTTCAACCAAACATGCTAGAAATGCTCCAATTGAGCTAATTAGCTTATTGTGAGAATATTACAAACGTCTAACAAAATTGAAAAATGTAAATTTCCAATTTCAACCAAACATGCTAGAAATGCTCCAATTGAGCTAATTAGCTTATTGTGAGAATATTGCAATTGTCTGACAAAACTGAAAAATGTAAATTTCCAATTTCAACCAAACATGCTAGAAATGCTCCAATTGAGCTAATTAGCTTATTGTGAGAATATTGCAATTGTCTGACAAAAGTGAAAAATGTAAATTTCCAATTTCAACCAAATATGCTAGAAATGCTCCAATTGAGTTAATTAGCTTATTGTGGGAATATTACAAACGTCTGACAAAAGTGAAAAATGTAAATTTCGAATTTCAACCAAACATGCTAGAAATGCTCCAATTGAGCTAATTAGCTTATTGTGAGAATATTACAAACGTCTGACAAAACTGAAAAATGTAATTTTCCAATTTTAACCAAACATGCTAGAAATGCTCCAATTGTGCTAATTAGCTTATTGTGAGAATATTGCAATTGTCTGACAAAAGTGAAAAATGTAAATTTCCAATTTCAACCAAACATGCTAGAAATGCTCCAATTGAGCTAATTAGCTTATTGAAAAATTATTGCAATTGTCTGACAAAAGTGAAAAATGTAAGTTTCCAATTTCAACCAAACATGCTAGAAATGCTCCAATTGAGCTAATTAGCTTATTGTGAGAATATTACAAACGTCTGACAAAACTGAAAAATGTAATTTTCCAATTTCAACCAAACATGCTAGAAATGCTCCAATTGAGCTAATTAGCTTATTGTGAGAATATTACAAACGTCTAACGAAACTGAAAAATGTGAATTTCCAATTTCAACCAAACATGCTAGAAATGCTCCAATTGAGCTAATTAGCTTATTGTGAGAATATTGCAATTGTCTGACAAAAGTGAAAAATGTAAATTTCCAATTTCAACCAAACATGCTAGAAATGCTCCAATTGAGCTAATTAGCTTATTGTGAGAATACTACAAACGTCTGACAACACTGAAAAATGTAAATTTCCAATTTCAACCAAACATGCTAGAAATGCTCCAATTGAGCTAATTAGCTTATTGAGAGAATATTGCAATTGTCAGACAAAACTGAAAAATGTAAATTTCCAATTTCAACCAAACATGCTAGAAATGCTCCAATTGAGCTAATTAGCTTATTGTGAGAATATTACAAACGTCTAACAAAATTGAAAAATGTAAATTTCCAATTTCAACCAAACATGCTAGAAATGCTCCAATTGAGCTAATTAGCTTATTGTGAGAATATTGCAATTGTCTGACAAAAGTGAAAAATGTAAATTACCAATTTCAACCAAACATGCTAGAAATGCTCCAATTGAGCTAATTAGCTTATTGTGACAATATTACAAACGTCTGACAAAACTGAAAAATGTAAATTTCCAATTTCAACCAAACATGCTAGAAATGCTCCAATTGAGCTAATTAGCTTATTGTGAGAATATTACAAACGTCTGACAACACTGAAAAATGTAAATTTCTAATTTCAACCAAACATGCTAGAAAAGCTCCAAATGAGCTAATTAGCTTATTGTGAGAATATTGCAATTGTCTGACAAAAGTGAAAAATGTAAATTTCCAATTTCAACCAAACATGCTAGAAATGCTCCAATTGAGCTCATTAGCTTATTGTGAGAATACTACAAACGTCTGACAAAACTGAAAAATGTAAATTTCCAATTTCAACCAAACATGCTAGAGATGCTCCAATTGAACTAATTAGCTTATTGTGAGAATATTGCAATTGTCTGACAAAACTGAAAAATGTAAGTTTCCAATTTCAACCAAACATGCTAGAAATGCTCCAATTGAGCTAATTAGCTTATTGTGAGAATATTGCAATTGTCTGACAAAAGTGAAAAATGTAAATTTCCAATTTCAACCAAACATGCTAGAATTGCTCCAATTGAGCTAATTAGCTTACTGTGAGATTATTGCAATTGTCTGACAAAAGTGAAAAATGTAAATTTCCAATTTCAACCAAACATGCTAGAAATGCTCCAATTGAGCTAATTAGCTTATTGTGAGAATATTGCAATTGTCTGACAAAAGTGAAAAATGTAAATTTCCAATTTCAACCAAACATGCTAGAATTGCTCCAAATGAGCTAATTAGCTTATTGAGAGAATATTGCAACTGTCTGACAAAAGTGAAAAATGTAAAATTCCAATTTCAACCAAACATGCTAGAAATGCTCCAATTGAGCTAATTAGCTTATTGTGAGAATATTGCAATTGTCTGACAACACTGAAAAATGTAAATTTCCAATTTCAACCAAACATGCTAGAAATGCTCCAATTGAGCTAATTAGCTTATTGTGAGAATATTACAGACGTCTAACAAAATTGAAAAATGTAAATTTCCATTTTCAACCAAACATGCTAGAAATGCTCCAATTGAGCTAATTAGCTTAATGTGAGAATATTGCAATTGTCTGACAAAAGTGAAAAATGTAAATTTCCAATTTCAACCAAACATGCTAGAAATGCTCCAATTGAGCTAATTAGCTTATTGTGAGAATATTACAAACATCTGACAACACTGAAAAATGTAAGTTTCCAATTTCAACCAAACATGCTAGAAATGCTCCAATTGAGCTAATTAGCTTATTGTGAGAATATTGCAATTGTCTGACAAAAGTGAAAAATGTAAATTTCCAATTTCAACCAAACATGCTAGAAATGCTCAAATTGCGCAAATAAGCCTACTGTAAGAATTTTACAAACGTCTGACAAAACTGAGAAATGTAAATTTCCAATTTCAACCAAACATGCTAGAAATGCTCCAATTGAGCTAATTAGCTTATTGTGAGAATATTACAAACGTCTGACAACACTGAAAAATGTAAATTTCCAATTTCAACCGAAGATGCTAGAAATGCTCCAATTGAGCTAATTAGCTTATTGTGAGAATATTGCAATTGTCTGACAAAAGTGAAAAATGTAAATTTCCAATTTCAACCAAACATGCTAGAAATGCTCCAAATGAGCTAATTAGCTTATTGAGAGAATATTGCAATTGTCTGACAAAAGTGAAAAATATAAACTTCCAATTTCAACCAAACATGCTAGAAATGCTCCAATTGAGCTAATTAGCTTATTGTGAGAATATTGCAATTGTCTGACAAAAGTGAAAAATGTAAATTTCCAATTTCAACCAAACATGCTAGAAATGCTCCAATTGAGCTAATTAGCTTATTGTGAGAATATTACAAACGTCTAACAAAATTGAAAAATGTAAATTTCCAATTTCAACCAAACATGCTAGAAATGCTCCAATTGAGCTAATTAGCTTATTGTGAGAATGTTGCAATTGTCTGACAAAAGTGAAAAATGTAAATTTCCAATTTCAACCAAACATGCTAGAAATGCTCCAATTGAGCTAATTAGCTTATTGTGAGAATATTACAAACGTCTGACAACACTGAAAAATGTAAATTTCCAATTTAAACCAAACATGCTAGAAATGCTCCAATTGAGCTAATTAGCTTATTGTGAGAATATTGCAATTGTCTGACAAAAGTGAAAAATGTAAATTTCCAATTTCAACCAAACATGCTAGAAATGCTCAAATTGCGCAAATAAGCCTACTGTAAGAATTTTACAAACGTCTGACAAAACTGAAAAATGTAAATTTCCAATTTCAACCAAACATGCTAGAAATGCTCCAATTTAGCTAATTAGCTTATTGTGAGAATATTACAGACGTCTGACAACACTGAAAAATGTAAATTTCCAATTTCAACCAAACATGCTAGAAATGCTCCAATTGAGCTAATTAGCTTATTGTGAGAATATTGCAATTGTCTGACAAAAGTGAAAAATGTAAATTTCCAATTTCAACCAAACATGCTAGAATTGCTCCAATTGAGCTAATTAGCTTACTGTGAGAATATTACAAACGTCTGACAACACTGAAAAATGTAAATTTCTAATTTCAACCAAACATGCTAGAAAAGCTCCAAATGAGCTAATTAGCTTATTGTGAGAATATTGCAATTGTCTGACAAAAGTGAAAAATGTAAATTTCCAATTTCAACCAAACATGCTAGAAATGCTCCAATTGAGCTCATTAGCTTATTGGGAGAATACTACAAACGTCTGACAAAACTGAAAAATGTAAATTTCCAATTTCAACCAAACATGCTAGAGATGCTCCAATTGAACTAATTAGCTTATTGTGAGAATATTGCAATTGTCTGACAAAACTGAAAAATGTAAGTTTCCAATTTCAACCAAACATGCTAGAAATGCTCCAATTGAGCTAATTAGCTTATTGTGAGAATATTGCAATTGTCTGACAAAAGTGAAAAATGTAAATTTCCAATTTCAACCAAACATGCTAGAAATGCTCCAATTGAGCTAATTAGCTTACTGTGAGATTATTGCAATTGTCTGACAAAAGTGAAAAATGTAAATTTCCAATTTCAACCAAACATGCTAGAATTGCTCCAAATGAGCTAATTAGCTTATTGAGAGAATATTGCAACTGTCTGACAAAAGTGAAAAATGTAAAATTCCAATTTCAACCAAACATGCTAGAAATGCTCCAATTGAGCTAATTAGCTTATTGTGAGAATATTGCAATTGTCTGACAACACTGAAAAATGTAAATTTCCAATTTCAACCAAACATGCTAGAAATGCTCCAATTGAGCTAATTAGCTTATTGAGAGAATATTGCAATTGTCTGACAAAAGTGAAAAATGTAAATTTCTAATTTCAACCAAACATGCTAGAAATGCTCCAATTGAGCTAATTAGCTTATTGTGAGAATATTGCAATTGTCTGAAAAAGTGAAAAATGTAAATTTCCAATTTCAACCAAACATGCTAGAAATGCTCCAATTGAGCTAATTAGCTTATTGTGAGAATATTGCAAACGTCTGACAACACTGAAAAATGTAAATTTCCAATTTCAACCGAAGATGCTAGAAATGCTCCAATTGAGCTAATTAGCTTATTGTGAGAATACTACAAACGTCTGACAAAAGTGAAAAATGTAAATTTCCAATTTCAACCAAACATGCTAGAAATGCTCCAATTGAGCTAATTAGCTTATTGTGAGAATATTACAAACGTCTGACAACACTGAAAAATGTAAATTTCCAATTTAAACCAAACATGCTAGAAATGCTCCAATTGAGCTAATTAGCTTATTGTGAGAATATTGCAATTGTCTGACAAAAGTGAAAAATGTAAATTTCCAATTTCAACCAAACATGCTAGAAATGCTCAAATTGCGCAAATAAGCCTACTGTAAGAATTTTACAAACGTCTGACAAAACTGAAAAATGTAAATTTCCAATTTCAACCAAACATGCTAGAAATGCTCCAATTTAGCTAATTAGCTTATTGTGAGAATATTACAGACGTCTGACAACACTGAAAAATGTAAATTTCCAATTTCAACCAAACATGCTAGAAATGCTCCAATTGAGCTAATTAGCTTATTGTGAGAATATTGCAATTGTCTGACAAAAGTGAAAAATGTAAATTTCCAATTTCAACCAAACATGCTAGAATTGCTCCAATTGAGCTAATTAGCTTACTGTGAGAATATTACAAACGTCTGACAACACTGAAAAATGTAAATTTCTAATTTCAACCAAACATGCTAGAAAAGCTCCAAATGAGCTAATTAGCTTATTGTGAGAATATTGCAATTGTCTGACAAAAGTGAAAAATGTAAATTTCCAATTTCAACCAAACATGCTAGAAATGCTCCAATTGAGCTCATTAGCTTATTGTGAGAATACTACAAACGTCTGACAAAACTGAAAAATGTAAATTTCCAATTTCAACCAAACATGCTAGAGATGCTCCAATTGAACTAATTAGCTTATTGTGAGAATATTGCAATTGTCTGACAAAACTGAAAAATGTAAGTTTCCAATTTCAACCAAACATGCTAGAAATGCTCCAATTGAGCTAATTAGCTTATTGTGAGAATATTGCAATTGTCTGACAAAAGTGAAAAATGTAAATTTCCAATTTCAACCAAACATGCTAGAATTGCTCCAATTGAGCTAATTAGCTTACTGTGAGATTATTGCAATTGTCTGACAAAAGTGAAAAATGTAAATTTCCAATTTCAACCAAACATGCTAGAATTGCTCCAAATGAGCTAATTAGCTTATTGAGAGAATATTGCAACTGTCTGACAAAAGTGAAAAATGTAAAATTCCAATTTCAACCAAACATGCTAGAAATGCTCCAATTGAGCTAATTAGCTTATTGTGAGAATATTGCAATTGTCTGACAACACTGAAAAATGTAAATTTCCAATTTCAACCAAACATGCTAGAAATGCTCCAATTGAGCTAATTAGCTTATTGTGAGAATATTACAGACGTCTAACAAAATTGAAAAATGTAAATTTCCATTTTCAACCAAACATGCTAGAAATGCTCCAATTGAGCTAATTAGCTTAATGTGAGAATATTGCAATTGTCTGACAAAAGTGAAAAATGTAAATTTCCAATTTCAACCAAACATGCTAGAAATGCTCCAATTGAGCTAATTAGCTTATTGTGAGAATATTACAAACATCTGACAACACTGAAAAATGTAAGTTTCCAATTTCAACCAAACATGCTAGAAATGCTCCAATTGAGCTAATTAGCTTATTGTGAGAATATTGCAATTGTCTGACAAAAGTGAAAAATGTAAATTTCCAATTTCAACCAAACATGCTAGAAATGCTCAAATTGCGCAAATAAGCCTACTGTAAGAATTTTACAAACGTCTGACAAAACTGAGAAATGTAAATTTCCAATTTCAACCAAACATGCTAGAAATGCTCCAATTGAGCTAATTAGCTTATTGTGAGAATATTGCAATTGTCTGACAAAAGTGAAAAATGTAAATTTCCAATTTCAACCAAACATGCTAGAAATGCTCAAATTGCGCAAATAAGCCTACTGTAAGAATTTTACAAACGTCTGACAAAACTGAGAAATGTAAATTTCCAATTTCAACCAAACATGCTAGAAATGCTCCAATTGAGCTAATTAGCTTATTGTGAGAATATTACAAACGTCTGACAACACTGAAAAATGTAAATTTCCAATTTCAACCGAAGATGCTAGAAATGCTCCAATTGAGCTAATTAGCTTATTGTGAGAATATTGCAATTGTCTGACAAAAGTGAAAAATATAAACTTCCAATTTCAACCAAACATGCTAGAAATGCTCCAATTGAGCTAATTAGCTTATTGTGAGAATATTGCAATTGTCTGACAAAAGTGAAAAATGTAAATTTCCAATTTCAACCAAACATGCTAGAAATGCTCCAATTGAGCTAATTAGCTTATTGTGAGAATATTACAAACGTCTAACAAAATTGAAAAATGTAAATTTCCAATTTCAACCAAACATGCTAGAAATGCTCCAATTGAGCTAATTAGCTTATTGTGAGAATGTTGCAATTGTCTGACAAAAGTGAAAAATGTAAATTTCCAATTTCAACCAAACATGCTAGAAATGCTCCAATTGAGCTAATTAGCTTATTGTGAGAATATTACAAACGTCTGACAACACTGAAAAATGTAAATTTCCAATTTAAACCAAACATGCTAGAAATGCTCCAATTGAGCTAATTAGCTTATTGTGAGAATATTGCAATTGTCTGACAAAAGTGAAAAATGTAAATTTCCAATTTCAACCAAACATGCTAGAAATGCTCAAATTGCGCAAATAAGCCTACGGTAAGAATTTTACAAACGTCTGACAAAACTGAAAAATGTAAATTTCCAATTTCAACCAAACATGCTAGAAATGCTCCAATTTAGCTAATTAGCTTATTGTGAGAATATTACAGACGTCTGACAACACTGAAAAATGTAAATTTCCAATTTCAACCAAACATGCTAGAAATGCTCCAATTGAGCTAATTAGCTTATTGTGAGAATATTGCAATTGTCTGACAAAAGTGAAAAATGTAAATTTCCAATTTCAACCAAACATGCTAGAATTGCTCCAATTGAGCTAATTAGCTTACTGTGAGATTATTGCAATTGTCTGAAAAAAGTGAAAAATGTAAATTTCCAATTTCAACCAAACATGCTAGAAATGCTCCAATTGAGCTAATTAGCTTATTGTGAGAAGATTACAAACGTCTGACAACACTGAAAAATGTAAATTTCCAATTTCAACCGAACATGCTAGAAATGCTCCAATTGAGCTAATTAGCTTGTTGTGAGAATTTTGCAATTGTCTGACAAAAGTGAAAAATGTAAATTTCCAATTTCAACCAAACATGCTAGAAATGCTCAAATTGCGCGAATAAGCCTACTGTAAGAATTTTACAAACATCTGACAAAACTGAAAAATGTAAATTTCCAATTTCAACCAAACATCCTAGAAATGCTCCAATTGAGCTAATTAGCTTATTGAGAGAATATTGCAATTGTCTGACAAAAGTGAAAAATGTAAATTTCCAATTTCAACCAAACATGCTAGAAATGCTCAAATTGCGCAAATAAGCCTACTGTAAGAATTTTACAAACGTCTGACAAAACTGAAAAATGTAAATTTCCAATTTCAACCAAACATGCTAGAAATGCTCCAATTGAGCTAATTAGCTTATTGTGAGAATATTGCAATTGTCTGACAAAAGTGAAAAATGTAAATTTCCAATTTCAACCAAACATGCTAGAATTGCTCCAATGGAGCTAATTAGCTTACTGTGAGATTATTGCAATTGTCTGAAAAAAGTGAAAAATGTAAGTTTCCAATTTCAACCAAACATGCTAGAAATGCTCCAATTGAGCTAATTAGCTTATTGTGAGAAGATTACAAACGTCTGAGAACACTGAAAAATGTAAATTTCCAATTTCAACCGAACATGCTAGAAATGCTCCAATTGAGCTAATTAGCTTATTGTGAGAATATTGCAATTGTCTGACAAAAGTGAAAAATGTAAATTTCCAATTTCAACCAAACATGCTAGAAATGCTCCAATTGAGCTAATTAGCTTATTGTGAGAATATTACAAACGTCTAACAAAATTGAAAAATGTAAATTTCCAATTTCAACCAAACATGCTAGAAATGCTCCAATTGAGCTAATTAGCTTATTGTGAGAATATTGCAATTGTCTGACAAAAGTGAAAAATGTAAATTTCCAATTTCAACCAAACATGCTAGAAATGCTCCAATTGAGCTAATTAGCTTATTGTGAGAATATTACAAACGTCTGACAACACTGAAAAATGTAAATTTCCAATTTAAACCAAACATGCTAGAAATGCTCCAATTGAGCTAATTAGCTTATTGTGAGAATATTGCAATTGTCTGACAAAAGTGAAAAATGTAAATTTCCAATTTCAACCAAACATGCTAGAAATGCTCAAATTGCGCAAATAAGCCTACTGTAAGAATTTTACAAACGTCTGACAAAACTGAAAAATGTAAATTTCCAATTTCAACCAAACATGCTAGAAATGCTCCAATTTAGCTAATTAGCTTATTGTGAGAATATTACAGACGTCTGACAACACTGAAAAATGTAAATTTCCAATTTCAACCAAACATGCTAGAAATGCTCCAATTGAGCTAATTAGCTTATTGTTAGAATATTGCAATTGTCTGACAAAAGTGAAAAATGTAAATTTCCAATTTCAACCAAACATGCTAGAATTGCTCCAATTGAGCTAATTAGCTTACTGTGAGATTATTGCAATTGTCTGAAAAAAGTGAAAAATGTAAATTTCCAATTTCAACCAAGCATGCTAGAAATGCTCCAATTGAGCTAATTAGCTTATTGTGAGAAGATTACAAACGTCTGACAACACTGAAAAATGTAAATTTCCAATTTCAACCGAACATGCTAGAAATGCTCCAATTGAGCTAATTAGCTTGTTGTGAGAATTTTGCAATTGTCTGACAAAAGTGAAAAATGTAAATTTCCAATTTCAACCAAACATGCTAGAAATGCTCAAATTGCGCGAATAAGCCTACTGTAAGAATTTTACAAACATCTGACAAAACTGAAAAATGTAAATTTCCAATTTCAACCAAACATCCTAGAAATGCTCCAATTGAGCTAATTAGCTTATTGAGAGAATATTGCAATTGTCTGACAAAAGTGAAAAATGTAAATTTCCAATTTCAGCCAAACATGCTAGAAATGCTCAAATTGCGCAAATAAGCCTACTGTAAGATTTTTACAAACGTCTGACAAAAGTGAAAAATGTAAATTTCCAATTTCAACCAAACATGCTAGAAATGCTCCAATTGAGCTAATTAGCTTATTGTGAGAATATTGCAATTGTCTGACAAAAGTGAAAAATGTAAATTTCCAATTTCAACCAAACATGCTAGAATTGCTCCAATTGAGCTAATTAGCTTACTGTGAGATTATTGCAATTGTCTGAAAAAAGTGAAAAATGTAAGTTTCCAATTTCAACCAAACATGCTAGAAATGCTCCAATTGAGCTAATTAGCTTATTGTGAGAAGATTACAAACGTCTGACAACACTGAAAAATGTAAATTTCCAATTTCAACCGAACATGCTAGAAATGCTCCAATTGAGCTAATTAGCTTATTGTGAGAATATTGCAATTGTCTGACAAAAGTGAAAAATGTAAATTTCCAATTTCAACCAAACATGCTAGAAATGCTCAAATTGCGCGAATAAGCCTACTGTAAGAATTTTACAAACGTCTGACAAAACTGAAAAATGAAAATTTCCAATTTCAACCAAACATCCTAGAAATGCTCCAATTGAGCTAATTAGCTTATTGTGAGAATATTACAAACGTCTGACAACACTGAAAAATATAAATTTCTAATTTCAACCAAACATGCTAGAAATGCTCCAAATGAGCTAATTAGCTTATTGAGAGAATATTGCAATTGTCTGACAAAAGTGAAAAATGTAAATTTCCAATTTCAACCAAACATGCTAGAAATGCTCAAATTGCGCAAATAAGCCTACTGTAAGAATTTTACAAACGTCTGACAAAACTGAAAAATGTAAATTTCCAATTTCAACCAAACATGCTAGAAATGCTCCAATTGAGCTAATTAGCTTATTGTGAGAAGATTACAAACGTCTGACAACACTGAAAAATGTAAATTTCCAATTTCAACCGAACATGCTAGAAATGCTCCAATTGAGCTAATTAGCTTGTTGTGAGAATTTTGCAATTGTCTGACAAAAGTGAAAAATGTAAATTTCCAATTTCAACCAAACATGCTAGAAATGCTCAAATTGCGCGAATAAGCCTACTGTAAGAATTTTACAAACATCTGACAAAACTGAAAAATGTAAATTTCCAATTTCAACCAAACATCCTAGAAATGCTCCAATTGAGCTAATTAGCTTATTGAGAGAATATTGCAATTGTCTGACAAAAGTGAAAAATGTAAATTTCCAATTTCAACCAAACATGCTAGAAATGCTCAAATTGCGCAAATAAGCCTACTGTAAGAATTTTACAAACGTCTGACAAAACTGAAAAATGTAAATTTCCAATTTCAACCAAACATGCTAGAAATGCTCCAATTGAGCTAATTAGCTTATTGTGAGAATATTGCAATTGTCTGACAAAAGTGAAAAATGTAAATTTCCAATTTCAACCAAACATGCTAGAATTGCTCCAATGGAGCTAATTAGCTTACTGTGAGATTATTGCAATTGTCTGAAAAAAGTGAAAAATGTAAGTTTCCAATTTCAACCAAACATGCTAGAAATGCTCCAATTGAGCTAATTAGCTTATTGTGAGAAGATTACAAACGTCTGAGAACACTGAAAAATGTAAATTTCCAATTTCAACCGAACATGCTAGAAATGCTCCAATTGAGCTAATTAGCTTATTGTGAGAATATTGCAATTGTCTGACAAAAGTGAAAAATGTAAATTTCCAATTTCAACCAAACATGCTAGAAATGCTCCAATTGAGCTAATTAGCTTATTGTGAGAATATTACAAACGTCTAACAAAATTAAAAAATGTAAATTTCCAATTTCAACCAAACATGCTAGAAATGCTCCAATTGAGCTAATTAGCTTATTGTGAGAATATTGCAATTGTCTGAAAAAAGTGAAAAATGTAAATTTCCAATTTCAACCAAACATGCTAGAAATGCTCCAATTGAGCTAATTAGCTTATTGTGAGAATATTACAAACGTCTGACAACACTGAAAAATGTAAATTTCCAATTTAAACCAAACATGCTAGAAATGCTCCAATTGAGCTAATTAGCTTATTGTGAGAATATTGCAATTGTCTGACAAAAGTGAAAAATGTAAATTTCCAATTTCAACCAAACATGCTAGAAATGCTCAAATTGCGCAAACAAGCCTACTGTAAGAATTTTACAAACGTCTGACAAAACTGAAAAATGTAAATTTCCAATTTCAACCAAACATGCTAGAAATGCTCCAATTTCGCTAATTAGCTTATTGTGAGAATATTACAGACGTCTGACAACACTGAAAAATGTAAATTTCCAATTTCAACCAAACATGCTAGAAATGCTCCAATTGAGCTAATTAGCTTATTGTGAGAATATTGCAATTGTCTGACAAAAGTGAAAAATGTAAATTTCCAATTTCAACCAAACATGCTAGAATTGCTCCAATTGAGCTAATTAGCTTACTGTGAGATTATTGCAATTGTCTGAAAAAAGTGAAAAATGTAAATTTCCAATTTCAACCAAACATGCTAGAAATGCTCCAATTGAGCTAATTAGCTTATTGTGAGAAGATTACAAACGTCTGACAACACTG
The DNA here is from genome assembly GCF_963576615.1 of Watersipora subatra. Taxonomy (NCBI): domain Eukaryota; kingdom Metazoa; phylum Bryozoa; class Gymnolaemata; order Cheilostomatida; family Watersiporidae; genus Watersipora; species Watersipora subatra. The sequence goes on along the minus strand of NW_027045330.1, from coordinate 506,872 downwards.
AAAAATGTAAATTTCCAATTTCAACCGAACATGCTAGAAATGCTCCAATTGAGCTAATTAGCTTGTTGTGAGAATTTTGCAATTGTCTGACAAAAGTGAAAAATGTAAATTTCCAATTTCAACCAAACGTGCTAGAAATGCTCAAATTGCGCGAATAAGCCTACTGTAAGAATTTTACAAACATCTGACAAAACTGAAAAATGTAAATTTCCAATTTCAACCAAACATCCTAGAAATGCTCCAATTGAGCTAATTAGCTTATTGAGAGAATATTGCAATTGTCTGACAAAAGTGAAAAATGTAAATTTCCAATTTCAACCAAACATGCTAGAAATGCTCAAATTGCGCAAATAAGCCTACTGTAAGAATTTTACAAACGTCTGACAAAACTGAAAAATGTAAATTTCCAATTTCAACCAAACATGCTAGAAATGCTCCAATTGAGCTAATTAGCTTATTGTGAGAATATTGCAATTGTCTGACAAAAGTGAAAAATGTAAATTTCCAATTTCAACCAAACATGCTAGAATTGCTCCAATTGAGCTAATTAGCTTACTGTGAGATTATTGCAATTGTCTGAAAAAAGTGAAAAATGTAAGTTTCCAATTTCAACCAAACATGCTAGAAATGCTCCAATTGAGCTAATTAGCTTATTGTGAGAAGATTACAAACGTCTGACAACACTGAAAAATGTAAATTTCCAATTTCAACCGAACATGCTAGAAATGCTCCAATTGAGCTAATTAGCTTATTGTGAGAATATTGCAATTGTCTGACAAAAGTGAAAAATGTAAATTTCCAATTTCAACCAAACATGCTAGAAATGCTCAAATTGCGCGAATAAGCCTACTGTAAGAATTTTACAAACGTCTGACAATACTGAAAAATGAAAATTTCCAATTTCAACCAAACATCCTAGAAATGCTCCAATTGAGCTAATTAGCTTATTGTGAGAGTATTACAAACGTCTGACAACACTGAAAAATATAAATTTCTAATTTCAACCAAACATGCTAGAAATGCTCCAAATGAGCTAATTAGCTTATTGAGAGAATATTGCAATTGTCTGACAAAAGTGAAAAATGTAAATTTCCAATTTCAACCAAACATGCTAGAAATGCTCAAATTGCGCAAATAAGCCTACTGTAAGAATTTTACAAACGTCTGACAAAAGTGAGAAATGTAAATTTCCAATTTCAACCAAACATGCTAGAAATGCTCCAATTGAGCTAATTAGCTTATTGTGAGAATATTACAAACGTCTGACAACACTGAAAAATGTAAATTTCTAATTTCAACCAAACATGCTAGAAATGCTCCAATTGAGCTAATTAGCTTATTGTGAGAATATTGCAATTGTCTGACAAAAGTGAAAAATGTAAATTTCCAATTTCAACCAAACATGCTAGAATTGCTCCAATTGAGCTAATTAGCTTACTGTGAGATTATTGCAATTGTCTGAAAAAAGTGAAAAATGTAAGTTTCCAATTTCAACCAAACATGCTAGAAATGCTCCAATTGAGCTAATTAGCTTATTGTGAGAAGATTACAAACGTCTGACAACACTGAAAAATGTAAATTTCCAATTTCAACCGAACATGCTAGAAATGCTCCAATTGAGCTAATTAGCTTATTGTGAGAATATTGCAATTGTCTGACAAAAGTGAAAAATGTAAATTTCCAATTTCAACCAAACATGCTAGAAATGCTCCAATTGAGCTAATTAGCTTATTGTGAGAAGATTACAAACGTCTGACAACACTGAAAAATGTAAATTTCCAATTTCAACCGAACATGCTAGAAATGCTCCAATTGAGCTAATTAGCTTATTGTGAGAATATTGCAATTGTCTGACAAAAGTGAAAAATGTAAATTTCCAATTTCAACCAAACATGCTAGAAATGCTCAAATTGCGCGAATAAGCCTACTGTAAGAATTTTACAAACGTCTGACAAAACTGAAAAATGAAAATTTCCAATTTCAACCAAACATCCTAGAAATGCTCCAATTGAGCTAATTAGCTTATTGTGAGAATATTACAAACGTCTGACAACACTGAAAAATATAAATTTCTAATTTCAACCAAACATGCTAGAAATGCTCCAAATGAGCTAATTAGCTTATTGAGAGAATATTGCAATTGTCTGACAAAAGTGAAAAATGTAAATTTCCAATTTCAACCAAACATGCTAGAAATGCTCAAATTGCGCAAATAAGCCTACTGTAAGAATTTTACAAACGTCTGACAAAACTGAAAAATGTAAATTTCCAATTTCAACCAAACATGCTAGAAATGCTCCAATTGAGCTAATTAGCTTATTGTGAGAAGATTACAAACGTCTGACAACACTGAAAAATGTAAATTTCCAATTTCAACCGAACATGCTAGAAATGCTCCAATTGAGCTAATTAGCTTGTTGTGAGAATTTTGCAATTGTCTGACAAAAGTGAAAAATGTAAATTTCCAATTTCAACCAAACATGCTAGAAATGCTCAAATTGCGCGAATAAGCCTACTGTAAGAATTTTACAAACATCTGACAAAACTGAAAAATGTAAATTTCCAATTTCAACCAAACATCCTAGAAATGCTCCAATTGAGCTAATTAGCTTATTGAGAGAATATTGCAATTGTCTGACAAAAGTGAAAAATGTAAATTTCCAATTTCAACCAAACATGCTAGAAATGCTCAAATTGCGCAAATAAGCCTACTGTAAGAATTTTACAAACGTCTGACAAAACTGAAAAATGTAAATTTCCAATTTCAACCAAACATGCTAGAAATGCTCCAATTGAGCTAATTAGCTTATTGTGAGAATATTGCAATTGTCTGACAAAAGTGAAAAATGTAAATTTCCAATTTCAACCAAACATGCTAGAATTGCTCCAATGGAGCTAATTAGCTTACTGTGAGATTATTGCAATTGTCTGAAAAAAGTGAAAAATGTAAGTTTCCAATTTCAACCAAACATGCTAGAAATGCTCCAATTGAGCTAATTAGCTTATTGTGAGAAGATTACAAACGTCTGAGAACACTGAAAAATGTAAATTTCCAATTTCAACCAAACATGCTAGAAATGCTCCAATTGAGCTAATTAGCTTATTGTGAGAATATTGCAATTGTCTGACAAAAGTGAAAAATGTAAATTTCCAATTTCAACCAAACATGCTAGAAATGCTCCAATTGAGCTAATTAGCTTATTGTGAGAATATTACAAACGTCTAACAAAATTGAAAAATGTAAATTTCCAATTTCAACCAAACATGCTAGAAATGCTCCAATTGAGCTAATTAGCTTATTGTGAGAATATTGCAATTGTCTGACAAAAGTGAAAAATGTAAATTTCCAATTTCAACCAAACATGCTAGAAATGCTCCAATTGAGCTAATTAGCTTATTGTGAGAATATTACAAACGTCTGACAACACTGAAAAATGTAAATTTCCAATTTAAACCAAACATGCTAGAAATGCTCCAATTGAGCTAATTAGCTTATTGTGAGAATATTGCAATTGTCTGACAAAAGTGAAAAATGTAAATTTCCAATTTCAACCAAACATGCTAGAAATGCTCAAATTGCGCAAACAAGCCTACTGTAAGAATTTTACAAACGTCTGACAAAACTGAAAAATGTAAATTTCCAATTTCAACCAAACATGCTAGAAATGCTCCAATTTAGCTAATTAGCTTATTGTGAGAATATTACAGACGTCTGACAACACTGAAAAATGTAAATTTCCAATTTCAACCAAACATGCTAGAAATGCTCCAATTGAGCTAATTAGCTTATTGTGACAATATTGCAATTGTCTGACAAAAGTGAAAAATGTAAATTTCCAATTTCAACCAAACATGCTAGAATTGCTCCAATTGAGCTAATTAGCTTACTGTGAGATTATTGCAATTGTCTGAAAAAAGTGAAAAATGTAAATTTCCAATTTCAACCAAACATGCTAGAAATGCTCCAATTGAGCTAATTAGCTTATTGTGAGAAGATTACAAACGTCTGACAACACTGAAAAATGTAAATTTCCAATTTCAACCGAACATGCTAGAAATGCTCCAATTGAGCTAATTAGCTTGTTGTGAGAATTTTGCAATTGTCTGACAAAAGTGAAAAATGTAAATTTCCAATTTCAACCAAACGTGCTAGAAATGCTCAAATTGCGCGAATAAGCCTACTGTAAGAATTTTACAAACATCTGACAAAACTGAAAAATGTAAATTTCCAATTTCAACCAAACATCCTAGAAATGCTCCAATTGAGCTAATTAGCTTATTGAGAGAATATTGCAATTGTCTGACAAAAGTGAAAAATGTAAATTTCCAATTTCAACCAAACATGCTAGAAATGCTCAAATTGCGCAAATAAGCCTACTGTAAGAATTTTACAAACGTCTGACAAAACTGAAAAATGTAAATTTCCAATTTCAACCAAACATGCTAGAAATGCTCCAATTGAGCTAATTAGCTTATTGTGAGAATATTGCAATTGTCTGACAAAAGTGAAAAATGTAAATTTCCAATTTCAACCAAACATGCTAGAATTGCTCCAATTGAGCTAATTAGCTTACTGTGAGATTATTGCAATTGTCTGAAAAAAGTGAAAAATGTAAGTTTCCAATTTCAACCAAACATGCTAGAAATGCTCCAATTGAGCTAATTAGCTTATTGTGAGAAGATTACAAACGTCTGACAACACTGAAAAATGTAAATTTCCAATTTCAACCGAACATGCTAGAAATGCTCCAATTGAGCTAATTAGCTTATTGTGAGAATATTGCAATTGTCTGACAAAAGTGAAAAATGTAAATTTCCAATTTCAACCAAACATGCTAGAAATGCTCAAATTGCGCGAATAAACCTACTGTAAGAATTTTACAAACGTCTGACAATACTGAAAAATGAAAATTTCCAATTTCAACCAAACATCCTAGAAATGCTCCAATTGAGCTAATTAGCTTATTGTGAGAATATTACAAACGTCTGACAACACTGAAAAATATAAATTTCTAATTTCAACCAAACATGCTAGAAATGCTCCAAATGAGCTAATTAGCTTATTGAGAGAATATTGCAATTGTCTGACAAAAGTGAAAAATGTAAATTTCCAATTTCAACCAAACATGCTAGAAATGCTCAAATTGCGCAAATAAGCCTACTGTAAGAATTTTACAAACGTCTGACAAAAGTGAGAAATGTAAATTTCCAATTTCAACCAAACATGCTAGAAATGCTCCAATTGAGCTAATTAGCTTATTGTGAGAATATTACAAACGTCTGACAACACTGAAAAATGTAAATTTCTAATTTCAACCAAACATGCTAGAAATGCTCCAATTGAGCTAATTAGCTTATTGTGAGAATATTGCAATTGTCTGACAAAAGTGAAAAATGTAAATTTCCAATTTCAACCAAACATGCTAGAATTGCTCCAATTGAGCTAATTAGCTTACTGTGAGATTATTGCAATTGTCTGAAAAAAGTGAAAAATGTAAGTTTCCAATTTCAACCAAACATGCTAGAAATGCTCCAATTGAGCTAATTAGCTTATTGTGAGAAGATTACAAACGTCTGACAACACTGAAAAATGTAAATTTCCAATTTCAACCGAACATGCTAGAAATGCTCCAATTGAGCTAATTAGCTTATTGTGAGAATATTGCAATTGTCTGACAAAAGTGAAAAATGTAAATTTCCAATTTCAACCAAACATGCTAGAAATGCTCAAATCGCGCGAATAAGCCTACCGTAAGAATTTTACAAACGTCTGACAAAACTGAAAAATGAAAATTTCCAATTTCAACCAAACATCCTAGAAATGCTCCAATTGAGCTAATTAGCTTATTGTGAGAATATTACAAACGTCTGACAACACTGAAAAATGTAAATTTCTAATTTCAACCAAACATGCTAGAAATGCTCCAAATGAGCTAATTAGCTTATTGAGAGAATATTGCAATTGTCTGACAAAAGTGAAAAATGTAAACTTCCAATTTCAACCAAACATGCTAGAAATGCTCCAATTGAGCTAATTAGCTTATTGTGAGAATATTGCAATTGTCTGACAAAAGTGAAAAATGTAAATTTCCAATTTCAACCAAACATGCTAGAAATGATCCAATTGAGCTAATTAGCTTATTGTGAGAATATTACAAACGTCTAACAAAATTGAAAAATGTAAATTTCCAATTTCAACCAAACATGCTAGAAATGCTCCAATTGAGCTAATTAGCTTATTGTGAGAATATTGCAATTGTCTGACAAAAGTGAAAAAGGTAAATTTCCAATTTCAACCAAACATGCTAGAAATGCTCCAATTGAGCTAATTAGCTTATTGTGAGAATATTACAAACGTCTGACAACACTGAAAAATGTAAATTTCCAATTTAAACCAAACATGCTAGAAATGCTCCAATTGAGCTAATTAGCTTATTGTGAGAATATTGCAATTGTCTGACAAAAGTGAAAAATGTAAATTTCCAATTTCAACCAAACATGCTAGAAATGCTCAAATTGCGCAAATAAGCCTACTGTAAGAATTTTACAAACGTCTGACAAAACTGAAAAATGTAAATTTCCAATTTCAACCAAACATGCTAGAAATGCTCCAATTTAGCTAATTAGCTTATTGTGAGAATATTACAGACGTCTGACAACACTGAAAAATGTAAATTTCCACTTTCAACCAAACATGCTAGAAATGCTCCAATTGAGCTAATTAGCTTATTGTGAGAATATTGCAATTGTCTGACAAAAGTGAAAAATGTAAATTTCCAATTTCAACCAAACATGCTAGAATTGCTCCAATTGAGCTAATTAGCTTACTGTGAGATTATTGCAATTGTCTGAAAAAAGTGAAAAATGTAAATTTCCAATTTCAACCAAACATGCTAGAAATGCTCCAATTGAGCTAATTAGCTTATTGTGAGAAGATTACAAACGTCTGACAACACTGAAAAATGTAAATTTCCAATTTCAACCAAACATGCTAGAAATGCTCCAATTTAGCTAATTAGCTTATTGTGAGAATATTACAGACGTCTGACAACACTGAAAAATGTAAATTTCCAATTTCAACCAAACATGCTAGAAATGCTCCAATTGAGCTAATTAGCTTATTGTGAGAAGATTACAAACGTCTGACAACACTGAAAAATGTAAATTTCCAATTTCAACCGAACATGCTAGAAATGCTCCAATTGAGCTAATTAGCTTATTGTGAGAATATTGCAATTGTCTGACAAAAGTGAAAAATGTAAATTTCCAATTTCAACCAAACATGCTAGAAATGCTCAAATTGCGCGAATAAGCCTACTGTAAGAATTTGACAAACGTCTGACAAAACTGAAAAATGAAAATTTCCAATTTCAACCAAACATCCTAAAAATGCTCCAATTGAGCTAATTAGCTTATTGTGAGAATATTACAAACGTCTGACAACACTGAAAAATATAAATTTCTAATTTCAACCAAACATGCTAGAAATGCTCCAAATGAGCTAATTAGCTTATTGAGAGAATATTGCAATTGTCTGACAAAAGTGAAAAATGTAAATTTCCAATTTCAACCAAACATGCTAGAAATGCTCAAATTGCGCAAATAAGCCTACTGTAAGAATTTTACAAACGTCTGACAAAACTGAAAAATGTAAATTTCCAATTTCAACCAAACATGCTAGAAATGCTCCAATTGAGCTAATTAGTTTATTGTGAGAATATTACAAACGTCTGACAACACTGAAAAATGTAAATTTCTAATTTCAACCAAACATGCTAGAAATGCTCCAATTGAGCTAATTAGCTTATTGTGAGAATATTGCAATTGTCTGACAAAAGTGAAAAATGTAAATTTCCAATTTCAACCAAACATGCTAGAAATGCTCCAAATGAGCTAATTAGCTTACTGTGAGATTATTGCAATTGTCTGAAAAAAGTGAAAAATGTAAGTTTCCAATTTCAACCAAACATGCTAGAAATGCTCCAATTGAGCTAATTAGCTTATTGTGAGAAGATTACAAACGTCTGACAACACTGAAAAATGTAAATTTCCAATTTCAACCGAACATGCTAGAAATGCTCCAATTGAGCTAATTAGCTTATTGTGAGAATATTGCAATTGTCTGACAAAAGTGAAAAATGTAAATTTCCAATTTCAACCAAACATGCTAGAAATGATCCAAACGAGCTAATTAGCTTATTGTGAGAATATTACAAACGTCTAACAAAAGTGAAAAATGTAAATTTCCAATTTCAACCAAACATGCTAGAAATGATCCAAACGAGCTAATTAGCTTATTGTGAGAATATTACAAACGTCTAACAAAATTGAAAAATGTAAATTTCCAATTTCAACCAAACATGCTAGAAATGCTCCAATTGAGCTAATTAGCTTATTGTGAGAATATTGCAATTGTCTGACAAAAGTGAAAAATGTAAATTTCCAATTTCAACCAAACATGCTAGAAATGCTCCAATTGAGCTAATTCGCTTATTGTGAGAATATTACAAACGTCTGACAACACTGAAAAATGTAAATTTCCAATTTAAACCAAACATGCTAGAAATGCTCCAATTGAGCTAATTAGCTTATTGTGAGAATATTGCAATTGTCTGACAAAAGTGAAAAATGTAAATTTCCAATTTCAACCAAACATGCTAGAAATGCTCAAATTGCGCAAATAAGCCTACTGTAAGAATTTTACAAACGTCTGACAAAACTGAAAAATGTAAATTTCCAATTTCAACCAAACATGCTAGAAATGCTCCAATTTAGCTAATTAGCTTATTGTGAGAATATTACAGACGTCTGACAACACTGAAAAATGTAAATTTCCACTTTCAACCAAACATGCTAGAAATGCTCCAATTGAGCTAATTAGCTTATTGTGAGAATATTGCAATTGTCTGACAAAAGTGAAAAATGTAAATTTCCAATTTCAACCAAACATGCTAGAATTGCTCCAATTGAGCTAATTAGCTTACTGTGAGATTATTGCAATTGTCTGAAAAAAGTGAAAAATGTAAATTTCCAATTTCAACCAAACATGCTAGAAATGCTCCAATTGAGCTAATTAGCTTATTGTGAGAAGATTACAAACGTCTGACAACACTGAAAAATGTAAATTTCCAATTTCAACCAAACATGCTAGAAATGCTCCAATTTAGCTAATTAGCTTATTGTGAGAATATTACAGACGTCTGACAACACTGAAAAATGTAAATTTCCAATTTCAACCAAACATGCTAGAAATGCTCCAATTGAGCTAATTAGCTTATTGTGAGAATATTGCAATTCTCTGACAAAAGTGAAAAATGTAAATTTCCAATTTCAACCAAACATGCTAGAAATGCTCAAATTGCGCAAATAAGCCTACTGTAAGAATTTTACAAACGTCTGACAAAACTGAAAAATGTAAATTTCCAATTTCAACCAAACATGCTAGAAATGCTCCAATTGAGCTAATTAGCTTATTGTGAGAATATTACAAACGTCTGACAACACTGAAAAATGTAAAATTCTAATTTCAACCAAACATGCTAGAAATGCTCCAATTGAGCTAATTAGCTTATTGTGAGAATATTGCAATTGTCTGACAAAAGTGAAAAATGTCAATTTCCAATTTCAACCAAACATGCTAGAAATGATCCAATTGAGCTAATTAGCTTATTGTGAGAATATTACAAACGTCTAACAAAATTGAAAAATGTAAATTTCCAATTTCAACCAAACATGCTAGAAATGCTCCAATTGAGCTAATTAGCTTATTGTGAGAATATTGCAATTGTCTGACAAAAGTGAAAAATGTAAATTTCCAATTTCAACCAAACATGCTAGAAATGCTCCAATTAAGCTAATTAGCTTATTGTGAGAATATTGCAATTGTCTGACAAAAGTGAAAAATGTAAATTTCCAATTTCAACCAAACATGCTAGAAATGATTCAATTGAGCTAATTAGCTTATTGTGAGAATATTACAAACGTCTAACAAAATTGAAAAATGTAAATTTCCAATTTCAACCAAACATGCTAGAAATGCTCCAATTGAGCTAATTAGCTTATTGTGAGAATATTGCAATTGTCTGACAAAAGTGAAAAATGTAAATTTCCAATTTCAACCAAACATGCTAGAAATCCTCCAATTGAGCTAATTAGCTTATTGTGAGAATATTACAAACGTCTGACAACACTGAAAAATGTAAATTTCCAATTTAAACCAAACATGCTAGAAATGCTCCAATTGAGCTAATTAGCTTATTGTGAGAATATTGCAATTGTCTGACAAAAGTGAAAAATGTAAATTTCCAATTTCAACCAAACATGCTAGAAATGCTCAAATTGCGCAAATAAGCCTACTGTAAGAATTTTACAAACGTCTGACAAAACTGAAAAATGTAATTTTCCAATTTCAACCAAACATGCTAGAAATGCTCCAATTTAGCTAATTAGCTTATTGTGAGAATATTGCAATTGTCTGACAAAAGTGAAAAATGTAAATTTCCAATTTCAACCAAACATGCTAGAAATGATCCAATTGAGCTAATTAGCTTATTGTGAGAATATTACAAACGTCTAACAAAATTGAAAAATGTAAATTTCCAACTTCAACCAAACATGCTAGAAATGCTCCAATTGAGCTAATTAGCTTATTGTGAGAAGATTACAAACGTCTGACAACACTGAAAAATGTAAATTTCCACTTTCAACCAAACATGCTAGAAATGCTCAAATTGCGCAAATAAGCCTACTGTAAGAATTTTACAAACGTCTGACAAAACTGAAAAATGTAAATTTCCAATTTCAACCAAACATGCTAGAAATGCTCCAATTTAGCTAATTAGCTTATTGTGAGAATATTACAGACGTCTGACAACACTGAAAAATGTAAATTTCTACTTTCAACCAAACATGCTAGAAATGCTCCAATTGAGCTAATTAGCTTATTGTGAGAATATTGCAATTGTCTGACAAAAGTGAAAAATGTAAATTTCCAATTTCAACCAAACATGCTAGAATTGCTCCAATTGAGCTAATTAGCTTACTGTGAGATTATTGCAATTGTCTGAAAAAACTGAAAAATGTAAATTTCCAATTTCAACCAAACATGCTAGAAATGCTCCAATTGAGCTAATTAGCTTATTGTGAGAAGATTACAAACGTCTGACAACACTGAAAAATGTAAATTTCCAATTTCAACCAAACATGCTAGAAATGCTCCAATTTAGCTAATTAGCTTATTGTGAGAATATTACAGACGTCTGACAACACTGAAAAATGTAAATTTCCAATTTCAACCAAACATGCTAGAAATGCTCCAATTGAGCTAATTAGCTTATTGTGAGAATATTGCAATTGTCTGACAAAAGTGAAAAATGTAAATTTCCAATTTCAATTAAACATGCTAGAAATGCTCAAATTGCGCAAATAAGCCTACTGTAAGAATTTTACAAACGTCTGACAACACTGAAAAATGTAAATTTCTAATTTCAACCAAACATGCTAGAAATGCTCCAAATGAGCTAATTAGCTTATTGAGAGAATATTGCAACTGTCTGACAAAAGTGAAAAATGTAAATTTCCAATTTCAACCAAACATGCTAGAAATGCTCCAATTGAGCTAATTAGCTTATTGTGAGAATATTGCAATTGTCTGAGAAAAGTGAAAAATGTAATATTCCAATTTCAACCAAACATGCTAGAAATGCTCAAATTGCGCAAATAAGCCTACTGTAAGAATTTTACAAACGTCTGACAAAACTGAGAAATGTAAATTTCCAATTTCAACCAAACATGCTAGAAATGCTCCAATTGAGCTAATTAGCTTATTGTGAGAATATTGCAATTGTCTGACAAAAGTGAAAAATGTAAATTTCCAATTTCAACCAAACATGCTAGAAATGCTCCAATTGAGCTAATTAGCTTATTGTGAGAATATTACAAACGTCAAACAACACTGAAAAATGTAAAATTCTAATTTCAACCAAACATGCTAGAAATGCTCCAAATGAGCTAATTAGCTTATTGAGAGAAAATTGCAATTGTCTGGCAAAAGTGAAAATGTAAATTTCCAATTTCAACCAAACATGCTAGAAATGCTCCAATTGAGCTAATTAGCTTATTGTGAGAATATTGCAATTGTCTGACAAAAGTGAAAAATGTAAATTTCCAATTTCAACCAAACATGCTAGAATTGCTCCAATTGAGCTAATTAGCTTACTGTGAGATTATTGCAATTGTCTGACAAAAGTGAAAAATGTAAATTTCCAATTTCAACCAAACATGCTAGAAATGCTCCAATTGAGCTAATTAGCTTATTGTGAGAAGATTACAAACGTCTGACAACACTGAAAAATGTAAATTTCCAATTTCAACCGAACATGCTAGAAATGCTCCAATTGAGCTAATTAGCTTATTGTGAGAATATTGCAATTGTCTGACAAAAGTGAAAAATGTAAATTTCCAATTTCAACCAAACATGCTAGAAATGCTCAAATTGCGCGAATAAGCCTACTGTAAGAATTTTACAAACGTCTGACAAAACTGAAAAATGTAAATTTCCAATTTCAACCAAACATGCTAGAAATGCTCCAATTCAGCTAATTAGCTTATTGTGAGAATATTACAAACGTCTGACAACACTGAAAAATGTAAATTTCCAATTTCAACCAAACATGCTAGAAATGCTCCAATCGAGCTAATTAGCTTATTGAGAGAATATTGCAATTGTCTGACAAAAGTGAAAAATGTAAATTTCCAATTTCAACCAAACATGCTAGAAATGCTCCAATTGAGCTAATTAGCTTATTGTGAGAATATTGCAATTGTCTGACAAAAGTGAAAAATGTAAATTTCCAATTTCAACCAAACATGCTAGAAATGCTCCAATTGAGCTAATTAGCTTATTGTGAGAATATTACAAACGTGTAACAAAATTGAAAAATGTAAATTTCCAATTTCAACCAAACATGCTAGAAATGCTCCAATTGAGCTAATTAGCTTATTGTGAGAATATTACAAACGTCTGACAACACTGAAAAATGTAAATTTCCAATTTCAATTAAACAAGCTAGAAATGCTCAAATTGCGCAAATAAGCCTACTGTAAGAATTTTACAAACGTCTGACAAAACTGAAAAATGTAAATTTCCAATTTCAACCAAACATGCTAGAAATGCTCCAATTGAGCTAATTAGCTTATTGTGAGAATATTACAAACGTCTGACAACACTGAAAAATGTAAATTTCTAATTTCAACCAAACATGCTAGAAATGCTCCAAATGAGCTAATTAGCTTATTGGGAGGATATTGCAACTGTCTGACAAAAGTGAAAAATGTAAATTTCCAATTTCAACCAAACAAGCTAGAAATGCTCCAATTGAGCTAATTAGCTTATTGTGAGAATATTGCAATTGTCTGACAAAAGTGAAAAATGTAAATTTCCAATTTCAACCAAACATGCTAGAAATGCTCCAATTGAGCTAATTAGCTTATTGTGAGAATATTACAAACGTCTGACAACTCTGAAAAATGTAAAATTCTAAGTTCAACCAAACATGCTAGAAATGCTCCAAATGAGCTAATTAGCTTATTGAGAGAATATTGCAATTGTCTGACAAAAGTGAAAAATGTAAATTTCCAATTTCAACCAAACATGCTAGAAATGCTCCAATTGAGCTAATTAGCTTATTGTGAGAATATTGCAATTGTCTGACAAAAGTGAAAAATGTAAATTTCCAATTTCAACCAAACATGCTAGAAATGCTCCAATTGAGCTAATTAGCTTATTGTGAGAATATTACAAACGTCTAACAAAATTGAAAAATGTAAATTTCCAATTTCAACCAAACATGCTAGAAATGCTCCAATTGAGCTAATTAGCTTATTGTGAGAAAATTGCAATTGTCTGACAAAAGTGAAAAATGTAAATTTCCAATTTCAATCAAACATGCTAGAAATGCTCCAATTGAGCTAATTAGCTTATTGTGAGATTATTACAGACGTCTGACAACACTGAAAAATGTAATTTTCCAAATTAAACCAAACATGCTAGAAATGCTCCAATTGAGCTAATTAGCTTATTGTGAGAATATTGCAATTGTCTGACAAAAGTGAAAAATGTAAATTTCCAATTTCAATTAAACATGCTAGAAATGCTCAAATTGCGCAAATAAGCCTATTGTAAGAATTTTACAAACGTCTGACAAAAGTGAAAAATGTAAATTTCCAATTTTAACCAAACATGCTAGAAATGCTCCAATTGAGCTAATTAGCTTATTGTGAGAATATTGCAATTGTCTGACAAAAGTGAAAAATGTAAATTTCCAATTTCAACCAAACATGCTAGAAATGCTCCAATTGAGCTAATTAGCTTATTGTGAGAATATTACAAACGTCTAACAAAATTGAAAAATGTAAATTTCCAATTTCAACCAAACATGCTAGAAATGCTCCAATTGAGCTAATTAGCTTATTGTGAGAATATTGCAATTGCCTGACAGAAGTGAAAAATGTAAATTTGCAATTTCAACCAAACATGCTAGAAATGCTCCAATTTAGCTAATTAGCTTATTGTGAGAATATTACAAACGTCTGACAAAACTGAAAAATGTAAATTTCCAATTTCAACCAAACATGCTAGAAATGCTCCAATTGAGCTAATTAGCTTATTGTGAGAATATTGCAATTGTCTGACAAAAGTGAAAAAAGTAAACTTCCAATTTCAACCAAACATGCTAGAAATGCTCAAATTGCGCAAACAAGCCTACTGTAAGAATTTTACAAACGTCTGACAAAACTGAAAAATGTAAATTTCGAATTTCAACCAAACATGCTAAAAATGCTCCAATTGAGCAAATTAGCTTATTGTGAGAATATTACAAACGTCTGACAACACTGAAAAATGTAAATTTCTAATTTCAACCAAACATGCTAGAAATGCTCCAAATGAGCTAATTAGCTTATTGAGAGAATATTGCAATTGTCTGACAAAAGTGAAAAATGTAAATTTCCAATTTCAACCAAACATGCTAGAAATGCTCCAATTGAGCTAATTAGCTTATTGTGAGAATATTGCAATTGTCTGACAAAAGTGAAAAATGTAAATTTCCAATTTCAACCAAACATGCTAGAAATGCTCCAATTGAGCTAATTAGCTTATTGTGAGAATATTGCAATTGTCTGACAAAAGTGAAAAATGTAAATTTCCAATTTCAACCAAACATGCTAGAAATGCTCCAATTGAGCTAATTAGCTTATTGTGAGAATATTACAAACGTGTAACAAAATTGAAAAATGTAAATTTCCAATTTCAACCAAACATGCTAGAAATGCTCCAATTGAGCTAATTAGCTTATTGTGAGAATATTGCAATTGTCTGACAAAAGTGAAAAATGTAAATTTCCAATTTCAACCAAACACGCTAGAAATGCTCCAATTGAGCTAATTAGCTTATTGTGAGAATATTACAAACGTCTAACAAAATTGAAAAATGTAAATTTCCAATTTCAACCAAACATGCTAGAAATACTCCAATCGAGTTAATTAGCTTATTGTGAGAATATTGCAATTGTCTGACAAAAGTGAAAAATGTAAATTTCCAATTTCAACCAAACATGCTAGAAATGCTCCAATTGAGCTAATTAGCTTATTGTGAGAATATTACAAACGTCTGACAACACTGAAAAATGTAAATTTCCAATTTAAACCAAACATGCTAGAAATGCTCCAATTGAGCTAATTAGCTTATTGTGAGAATATTGCAATTGTCTGACAAAAGTGAAAAATGTAAATTTCCAATTTCAACCAAACATGCTAGAAATGCTCAAATTGCGCAAATAAGCCTACTGTAAGAATTTTACAAACGTCTGACACAACTGAAAAATGTAATTTTCCAATTTCAACCAAACATGCTAGAAATGCTCCAATTTAGCTAATTAGCTTATTGTGAGAATATTGCAATTGTCTGACAAAAGTGAAAAATGTAAATTTCCAATTTCAACCAAACATGCTAGAAATGATCCAATTGAGCTAATTAGCTTATTGTGAGAATATTACAAACGTCTAACAAAATTGAAAAATGTAAATTTCCAACTTCAACCAAACATGCTAGAAATGCTCCAATTGAGCTAATTAGCTTATTGTGAGAAGATTACAAACGTCTGACAACACTGAAAAATGTAAATTTCCACTTTCAACCAAACATGCTAGAAATGCTCAAATTGCGCAAATAAGCCTACTGTAAGAATTTTACAAACGTCTGACAAAACTGAAAAATGTAAATTTCCAATTTCAACCAAACATGCTAGAAATGCTCCAATTTAGCTAATTAGCTTATTGTGAGAATATTACAGACGTCTGACAACACTGAAAAATGTAAATTTCTACTTTCAACCAAACATGCTAGAAATGCTCCAATTGAGCTAATTAGCTTATTGTGAGAATATTGCAATTGTCTGACAAAAGTGAAAAATGTAAATTTCCAATTTCAACCAAACATGCTAGAATTGCTCCAATTGAGCTAATTAGCTTACTGTGAGATTATTGCAATTGTCTGAAAAAACTGAAAAATGTAAATTTCCAATTTCAACCAAACATGCTAGAAATGCTCCAATTGAGCTAATTAGCTTATTGTGAGAAGATTACAAACGTCTGACAACACTGAAAAATGTAAATTTCCAATTTCAACCAAACATGCTAGAAATGCTCCAATTTAGCTAATTAGCTTATTGTGAGAATATTACAGACGTCTGACAACACTGAAAAATGTAAATTTCCAATTTCAACCAAACATGCTAGAAATGCTCCAATTGAGCTAATTAGCTTATTGTGAGAATATTGCAATTGTCTGACAAAAGTGAAAAATGTAAATTTCCAATTTCAATTAAACATGCTAGAAATGCTCAAATTGCGCAAATAAGCCTACTGTAAGAATTTTACAAACGTCTGACAACACTGAAAAATGTAAATTTCTAATTTCAACCAAACATGCTAGAAATGCTCCAAATGAGCTAATTAGCTTATTGAGAGAATATTGCAACTGTCTGACAAAAGTGAAAAATGTAAATTTCCAATTTCAACCAAACATGCTAGAAATGCTCCAATTGAGCTAATTAGCTTATTGTGAGAATATTGCAATTGTCTGAGAAAAGTGAAAAATGTAATATTCCAATTTCAACCAAACATGCTAGAAATGCTCAAATTGCGCAAATAAGCCTACTGTAAGAATTTTACAAACGTCTGACAAAACTGAAAAATGTAAATTTCCAATTTCAACCAAACATGCTAGAAATGCTCCAATTGAGCTAATTAGCTTATTGTGAGAATATTGCAATTGTCTGACAAAAGTGAAAAATGTAAATTTCCAATTTCAACCAAACATGCTAGAAATGCTCCAATTGAGCTAATTAGCTTATTGTGAGAATATTACAAACGTCAAACAACACTGAAAAATGTAAAATTCTAATTTCAACCAAACATGCTAGAAATGCTCCAAATGAGCTAATTAGCTTATTGAGAGAAAATTGCAATTGTCTGGCAAAAGTGAAAATGTAAATTTCCAATTTCAACCAAACATGCTAGAAATGCTCCAATTGAGCTAATTAGCTTATTGTGAGAATATTGCAATTGTCTGACAAAAGTGAAAAATGTAAATTTCCAATTTCAACCAAACATGCTAGAATTGCTCCAATTGAGCTAATTAGCTTACTGTGAGATTATTGCAATTGTCTGACAAAAGTGAAAAATGTAAATTTCCAATTTCAACCAAACATGCTAGAAATGCTCCAATTGAGCTAATTAGCTTATTGTGAGAAGATTACAAACGTCTGACAACACTGAAAAATGTAAATTTCCAATTTCAACCGAACATGCTAGAAATGCTCCAATTGAGCTAATTAGCTTATTGTGAGAATATTGCAATTGTCTGACAAAAGTGAAAAATGTAAATTTCCAATTTCAACCAAACATGCTAGAAATGCTCAAATTGCGCGAATAAGCCTACTGTAAGAATTTTACAAACGTCTGACAAAACTGAAAAATGTAAATTTCCAATTTCAACCAAACATGCTAGAAATGCTCCAATTCAGCTAATTAGCTTATTGTGAGAATATTACAAACGTCTGACAACACTGAAAAATGTAAATTTCCAATTTCAACCAAACATGCTAGAAATGCTCCAATCGAGCTAATTAGCTTATTGAGAGAATATTGCAATTGTCTGACAAAAGTGAAAAATGTAAATTTCCAATTTCAACCAAACATGCTAGAAATGCTCCAATTGAGCTAATTAGCTTATTGTGAGAATATTGCAATTGTCTGACAAAAGTGAAAAATGTAAATTTCCAATTTCAACCAAACATGCTAGAAATGCTCCAATTGAGCTAATTAGCTTATTGTGAGAATATTACAAACGTGTAACAAAATTGAAAAATGTAAATTTCCAATTTCAACCAAACATGCTAGAAATGCTCCAATTGAGCTAATTAGCTTATTGTGAGAATATTACAAACGTCTGACAACACTGAAAAATGTAAATTTCCAATTTCAATTAAACAAGCTAGAAATGCTCAAATTGCGCAAATAAGCCTACTGTAAGAATTTTACAAACGTCTGACAAAACTGAAAAATGTAAATTTCCAATTTCAACCAAACATGCTAGAAATGCTCCAATTGAGCTAATTAGCTTATTGTGAGAATATTACAAACGTCTGACAACACTGAAAAATGTAAATTTCTAATTTCAACCAAACATGCTAGAAATGCTCCAAATGAGCTAATTAGCTTATTGGGAGGATATTGCAACTGTCTGACAAAAGTGAAAAATGTAAATTTCCAATTTCAACCAAACAAGCTAGAAATGCTCCAATTGAGCTAATTAGCTTATTGTGAGAATATTGCAATTGTCTGACAAAAGTGAAAAATGTAAATTTCCAATTTCAACCAAACATGCTAGAAATGCTCCAATTGAGCTAATTAGCTTATTGTGAGAATATTACAAACGTCTGACAACTCTGAAAAATGTAAAATTCTAAGTTCAACCAAACATGCTAGAAATGCTCCAAATGAGCTAATTAGCTTATTGAGAGAATATTGCAATTGTCTGATAAAAGTGAAAAATGTAAATTTCCAATTTCAACCAAACATGCTAGAAATGCTCCAATTGAGCTAATTAGCTTATTGTGAGAATATTGCAATTGTCTGACAAAAGTGAAAAATGTAAATTTCCAATTTCAACCAAACATGCTAGAAATGCTCCAATTGAGCTAATTAGCTTATTGTGAGAATATTACAAACGTCTAACAAAATTGAAAAATGTAAATTTCCAATTTCAACCAAACTTGCTAGAAATGCTCCAATTGAGCTAATTAGCTTATTGTGAGAAAATTGCAATTGTCTGACAAAAGTGAAAAATGTAAATTTCCAATTTCAATCAAACATGCTAGAAATGCTCCAATTGAGCTAATTAGCTTATTGTGAGATTATTACAGACGTCTGACAACACTGAAAAATGTAATTTTCCAAATTAAACCAAACATGCTAGAAATGCTCCAATTGAGCTAATTAGCTTATTGTGAGAATATTGCAATTGTCTGACAAAAGTGAAAAATGTAAATTTCCAATTTCAATTAAACATGCTAGAAATGCTCAAATTGCGCAAATAAGCCTACTGTAAGAATTTTACAAACGTCTGACAAAAGTGAAAAATGTAAATTTCCAATTTTAACCAAACATGCTAGAAATGCTCCAATTGAGCTAATTAGCTTATTGTGAGAATATTGCAATTGTCTGACAAAAGTGAAAAATGTAAATTTCCAATTTCAACCAAACATGCTAGAAATGCTCCAATTGAGCTAATTAGCTTATTGTGAGAATATTACAAACGTCTAACAAAATTGAAAAATGTAAATTTCCAATTTCAACCAAACATGCTAGAAATGCTCCAATTGAGCTAATTAGCTTATTGTGAGAATATTGCAATTGCCTGACAGAAGTGAAAAATGTAAATTTGCAATTTCAACCAAACATGCTAGAAATGCTCCAATTTAGCTAATTAGCTTATTGTGAGAATATTACAAACGTCTGACAAAACTGAAAAATGTAAATTTCCAATTTCAACCAAACATGCTAGAAATGCTCCAATTGAGCTAATTAGCTTATTGTGAGAATATTGCAATTGTCTGACAAAAGTGAAAAAAGTAAACTTCCAATTTCAACCAAACATGCTAGAAATGCTCAAATTGCGCAAACAAGCCTACTGTAAGAATTTTACAAACGTCTGACAAAACTGAAAAATGTAAATTTCGAATTTCAACCAAACATGCTAAAAATGCTCCAATTGAGCAAATTAGCTTATTGTGAGAATATTACAAACGTCTGACAACACTGAAAAATGTAAATTTCTAATTTCAACCAAACATGCTAGAAATGCTCCAAATGAGCTAATTAGCTTATTGAGAGAATATTGCAATTGTCTGACAAAAGTGAAAAATGTAAATTTCCAATTTCAACCAAACATGCTAGAAATGCTCCAATTGAGCTAATTAGCTTATTGTGAGAATATTGCAATTGTCTGACAAAAGTGAAAAATGTAAATTTCCAATTTCAACCAAACATGCTAGAAATGCTCCAATTGAGCTAATTAGCTTATTGTGAGAATATTGCAATTGTCTGACAAAAGTGAAAAATGTAAATTTCCAATTTCAACCAAACATGCTAGAAATGCTCCAATTGAGCTAATTAGCTTATTGTGAGAATATTACAAACGTGTAACAAAATTGAAAAATGTAAATTTCCAATTTCAACCAAACATGCTAGAAATGCTCCAATTGAGCTAATTAGCTTATTGTGAGAATATTGCAATTGTCTGACAAAAGTGAAAAATGTAAATTTCCAATTTCAACCAAACACGCTAGAAATGCTCCAATTGAGCTAATTAGCTTATTGTGAGAATATTACAAACGTCTAACAAAATTGAAAAATGTAAATTTCCAATTTCAACCAAACATGCTAGAAATACTCCAATCGAGTTAATTAGCTTATTGTGAGAATATTGCAATTGTCTGACAAAAGTGAAAAATGTAAATTTCCAATTTCAACCAAACATGCTAGAAATGCTCCAATTGAGCTAATTAGCTTATTGTGAGAATATTACAAACGTCTGACAACACTGAAAAATGTAAATTTCCAATTTAAACCAAACATGCTAGAAATGCTCCAATTGAGCTAATTAGCTTATTGTGAGAATATTGCAATTGTCTGACAAAAGTGAAAAATGTAAACTTCCAATTTCAATTAAACATGCTAGAAATGCTCAAATTGTGCAAATAAGCCTACTGTAAGAATTTTACAAACGTCTGACAAAACTGAAAAATGTAAATTTCCAATTTCAACCAAACATGCTAGAAATGCTCCAATTGAGCTAATTAGCTTATTGTGAGAATATTACAAACGTCTGACAACACTGAAAAATGTAAATTTCCAATTTCAACCAAACATGCTAGAAATGCTCCAAATGAGCTAATTAGCTTATTGAGAGAATATTGCAACTGTCTGACAAAATAGAAAAATGTAAATTTCCAATTTCAACCAAACATGCTAGAAATGCTCCAATTGAGCTAATTAGCTTATTGTGAGAATATTGCAATTGTCTGACAAAAGCGAAAAATGTAAATTTCCAATTTCAACCAAACATGCTAGAAATGCTCCAATTGAGCTAATTAGCTTATTGTGAGAATATTACAATTGTCTGACAAAAGTGAAAATTGTAAATTTCCAATTTCAACCAAACATGCTAGAAATGCTCCAATTGAGCTAATTAGCTTATTGTGAGAATATTGCAATTGTCTGACAAAAGTGAAAATTGTAAATTTCCAATTTCAACCAAACATGCTAGAAATGCTCCAATTGAGCTAATTAGCTTATTGTGAGAATATTACAAACGTCTAACAAAATTGAAAAATGTAAATTTCCAATTTCAACCAAACATGCTGGAAATGCTCCAATTGAGTTAATTAGCTTATCGTGAGAATATTGCAATTGTCTGACAAAAGTGAAAAATGTAAATTTCCAATTTCAACCAAACATGCTAGAAATGATCCAATTGAGCTAATTAGCTTATTGTGAGAATATTACAAACGTCTGAGAACACTGAAAAATGTAAATTTCCAATTTAAACCAAACATGCTAGAAATGCTCCAATTGAGCTAATCAGCTTATTGTGAGAATATTGCAATTGTCTGACAAAAGTGAAAAATGTAAATTTCCAATTTCAATTAAACATGCTAGAAATGCTCAAATTGAGCTAATTAGCTTACTGTGAGATTATTGCAATTGTCTGACAAAAGTGAAAAATGTAAATTTCCAATTTCAACCAAACATGCTAGAAATGCTCCAATTGAGCTAATTAGCTTATTGTGAGAAGATTACAAACGTCTGACAACACTGAAAAATGCAAATTTCCATTTTCAACCAAACATGCTAGAAATGCTCCAATTGAGCTAATTAGCTTATTGTGAGAATATTACACACGTCTGACAACACTGAAAAATGTAAATTTCTAATTTCAACCAAACATGCTAGAAATGCTCCAAATGAGCTAATTAGCTTATTGAGAGAATATTGCAACTGTCTGACAAAAGTGAAAAATGTAAATTTCCAATTTCAACCAAACATGCTAGAAATGCTCCAATTGAGCTAATTAGCTTATTGTGAGAATATTGCAATTGTCTGACAAAAGTGAAAAATGTAAATTTCCAATTTCAACCAAACATGCTAGAAATGCTCCAATTGAGCTAATTAGCTTATTGTGAGTATATTACAAACGTCTAACAAAATTGAAAAATGTATATTTCCAATTTCAACCAAACATGCTAGAAATGCTCCAATTGAGCTAATTATTGTGAGAATATTGCAAGAATATGAGAATATTGTGAGAATATTGCAATTGTCTGACAGAAGTGAAAAATGTAAATTTCCAATTTCAACCAAACATGCTAGAAATGCTCCAATTGAGCTAATTAGCTTATTGTGAGAATATTGCAATTGTCTGACAAAAGTGAAAATTGTAAATTTCCAATTTCAACCAAACATGCTAGAAATGCTCCAATTGAGCTAATTAGCTTATTGTGAGAATATTACAAACGTCTAACAAAATTGAAAAATGTAAATTTCCAATTTCAACCAAACATGCTGGAAATGCTCCAATTGAGTTAATTAGCTTATCGTGAGAAAATTGCAATTGTCTGACAAAAGTGAAAAATGTAAATTTCCAATTTCAATCAAACATGCTAGAAATGCTCCAATTGAGCTAATTAGCTTATTGTGAGATTATTACAAACGTCTGACAACACTGAAAAATGTAATTTTCCAAATTAAACCAAACATGCTAGAAATGCTCCAATTGAGCTAATTAGCTTATTGTGAGAATATTGCAATTGTCTGACAAAAGTGAAAAATGTAAATTTCCAATTTCAATTAAACATGCTAGAAATGCTCAAATTGCGCAAATAAGCCTACTGTAAGAATTTTACAAACGTCTGACAAAAGTGAAAAATGTAAATTTCCAATTTTAACCAAACATGCTAGAAATGCTCCAATTGAGCTAATTAGCTTATTGTGAGAATATTGCAATTGTCTGACAAAAGTGAAAAATTTAAATTTCCAATTTCAATTAAACATGCTAGAAATGCTCAAATTGCGCAAATAAGCCTACTGTAAGAATTTTACAAACGTCTGACAAAACTGAAAAATGTAAATTTCGAATTTCAACCAAACATGCTAAAAATGCTCCAATTGAGCAAATTAGCTTATTGTGAGAATATTACAAACGTCTGACAACACTGAAAAATGTAAATTTCTAATTTCAACCAAACATGCTAGAAATGCTCCAAATGAGCTAATTAGCTTATTGAGAGAATATTGCAATTGTCTGACAAAAGTGAAAAATGTAAATTTCCAATTTCAACCAAACATGCTAGAAATGCTCCAATTGAGCTAATTAGCTTATTGTGAGAATATTGCAATTGTCTGACAAAAGGTAAAAATGTAAATTTCCAATTTCAACCAAACATGCTAGAAATGCTCCAATTGAGCTAATTAGCTTATTGTGAGAATATTGCAATTGTCTGACAAAAGGTAAAAATGTAAATTTCCAATTTCAACCAAACATGCTAGAAATGCTCCAATTGAGCTAATTAGCTTATTGTGAGAATATTACAAACGTGTAACAAAATTGAAAAATGTAAATTTCCAATTTCAACCAAACATGCTAGAAATGCTCCAATTGAGCTAATTAGCTTATTGTGAGAATATTGCAATTGTCTGACAAAAGTGAAAAATGTAAATTTCCAATTTCAACCAAACACGCTAGAAATGCTCCAATTGAGCTAATTAGCTTATTGTGAGAATATTACAAACGTCTAACAAAATTGAAAAATGTAAATTTCCAATTTCAACCAAACATGCTAGAAATGCTCCAATCGAGTTAATTAGCTTATTGTGAGAATATTGCAATTGTCTGACAAAAGTGAAAAATGTAAATTTCCAATTTCAACCAAACATGCTAGAAATGCTCCAATTGAGCTAATTAGCTTATTGTGAGAATATTACAAACGTCTGACAACACTGAAAAATGTAAATTTCCAATTTAAACCAAACATGCTAGAAATGCTCCAATTGAGCTAATTAGCTTATTGTGAGAATATTGCAATTGTCTGACAAAAGTGAAAAATGTAAACTTCCAATTTCAATTAAACATGCTAGAAATGCTCAAATTGTGCAAATAAGCCTACTGTAAGAATTTTACAAACGTCTGACAAAACTGAAAAATGTAAATTTCCAATTTCAACCAAACATGCTAGAAATGCTCCAATTGAGCTAATTAGCTTATTGTGAGAATATTACAAACGTCTGACAACACTGAAAAATGTAAATTTCCAATTTCAACCAAACATGCTAGAAATGCTCCAAATGAGCTAATTAGCTTATTGAGAGAATATTGCAACTGTCTGACAAAATAGAAAAATGTAAATTTCCAATTTCAACCAAACATGCTAGAAATGCTCCAATTGAGCTAATTAGCTTATTGTGAGAATATTGCAATTGTCTGACAAAAGCGAAAAATGTAAATTTCCAATTTCAACCAAACATGCTAGAAATGCTCCAATTGAGCTAATTAGCTTATTGTGAGAATATTACAATTGTCTGACAAAAGTGAAAATTGTAAATTTCCAATTTCAACCAAACATGCTAGAAATGCTCCAATTGAGCTAATTAGCTTATTGTGAGAATATTGCAATTGTCTGACAAAAGTGAAAATTGTAAATTTCCAATTTCAACCAAACATGCTAGAAATGCTCCAATTGAGCTAATTAGCTTATTGTGAGAATATTACAAACGTCTAACAAAATTGAAAAATGTAAATTTCCAATTTCAACCAAACATGCTGGAAATGCTCCAATTGAGTTAATTAGCTTATCGTGAGAATATTGCAATTGTCTGACAAAAGTGAAAAATGTAAATTTCCAATTTCAACCAAACATGCTAGAAATGATCCAATTGAGCTAATTAGCTTATTGTGAGAATATTACAAACGTCTGAGAACACTGAAAAATGTAAATTTCCAATTTAAACCAAACATGCTAGAAATGCTCCAATTGAGCTAATCAGCTTATTGTGAGAATATTGCAATTGTCTGACAAAAGTGAAAAATGTAAATTTCCAATTTCAATTAAACATGCTAGAAATGCTCAAATTGAGCTAATTAGCTTACTGTGAGATTATTGCAATTGTCTGACAAAAGTGAAAAATGTAAATTTCCAATTTCAACCAAACATGCTAGAAATGCTCCAATTGAGCTAATTAGCTTATTGTGAGAAGATTACAAACGTCTGACAACACTGAAAAATGCAAATTTCCATTTTCAACCAAACATGCTAGAAATGCTCCAATTGAGCTAATTAGCTTATTGTGAGAATATTACACACGTCTGACAACACTGAAAAATGTAAATTTCTAATTTCAACCAAACATGCTAGAAATGCTCCAAATGAGCTAATTAGCTTATTGAGAGAATATTGCAACTGTCTGACAAAAGTGAAAAATGTAAATTTCCAATTTCAACCAAACATGCTAGAAATGCTCCAATTGAGCTAATTAGCTTATTGTGAGAATATTGCAATTGTCTGACAAAAGTGAAAAATGTAAATTTCCAATTTCAACCAAACATGCTAGAAATGCTCCAATTGAGCTAATTAGCTTATTGTGAGTATATTACAAACGTCTAACAAAATTGAAAAATGTATATTTCCAATTTCAACCAAACATGCTAGAAATGCTCCAATTGAGCTAATTATTGTGAGAATATTGCAAGAATATGAGAATATTGTGAGAATATTGCAATTGTCTGACAGAAGTGAAAAATGTAAATTTCCAATTTCAACCAAACATGCTAGAAATGCTCCAATTGAGCTAATTAGCTTATTGTGAGAATATTGCAATTGTCTGACAAAAGTGAAAATTGTAAATTTCCAATTTCAACCAAACATGCTAGAAATGCTCCAATTGAGCTAATTAGCTTATTGCGAGAATATTACAAACGTCTAACAAAATTGAAAAATGTAAATTTCCAATTTCAACCAAACATGCTGGAAATGCTCCAATTGAGTTAATTAGCTTATCGTGAGAAAATTGCAATTGTCTGACAAAAGTGAAAAATGTAAATTTCCAATTTCAATCAAACATGCTAGAAATGCTCCAATTGAGCTAATTAGCTTATTGTGAGATTATTACAAACGTCTGACAACACTGAAAAATGTAATTTTCCAAATTAAACCAAACATGCTAGAAATGCTCCAATTGAGCTAATTAGCTTATTGTGAGAATATTGCAATTGTCTGACAAAAGTGAAAAATGTAAATTTCCAATTTCAATTAAACATGCTAGAAATGCTCAAATTGCGCAAATAAGCCTACTGTAAGAATTTTACAAACGTCTGACAAAAGTGAAAAATGTAAATTTCCAATTTTAACCAAACATGCTAGAAATGCTCCAATTGAGCTAATTAGCTTATTGTGAGAATATTGCAATTGTCTGACAAAAGTGAAAAATGTAAATTTCCAATTTCAATTAAACATGCTAGAAATGCTCAAATTGCGCAAATAAGCCTACTGTAAGAATTTTACAAACGTCTGACAAAACTGAAAAATGTAAATTTCGAATTTCAACCAAACATGCTAAAAATGCTCCAATTGAGCAAATTAGCTTATTGTGAGAATATTACAAACGTCTGACAACACTGAAAAATGTAAATTTCTAATTTCAACCAAACATGCTAGAAATGCTCCAAATGAGCTAATTAGCTTATTGAGAGAATATTGCAATTGTCTGACAAAAGTGAAAAATGTAAATTTCCAATTTCAACCAAACATGCTAGAAATGCTCCAATTGAGCTAATTAGCTTATTGTGAGAATATTGCAATTGTCTGACAAAAGGTAAAAATGTAAATTTCCAATTTCAACCAAACATGCTAGAAATGCTCCAATTGAGCTAATTAGCTTATTGTGAGAATATTGCAATTGTCTGACAAAAGGTAAAAATGTAAATTTCCAATTTCAACCAAACATGCTAGAAATGCTCCAATTGAGCTAATTAGCTTATTGTGAGAATATTACAAACGTGTAACAAAATTGAAAAATGTAAATTTCCAATTTCAACCAAACATGCTAGAAATGCTCCAATTGAGCTAATTAGCTTATTGTGAGAATATTGCAATTGTCTGACAAAAGTGAAAAATGTAAATTTCCAATTTCAACCAAACACGCTAGAAATGCTCCAATTGAGCTAATTAGCTTATTGTGAGAATATTACAAACGTCTAACAAAATTGAAAAATGTAAATTTCCAATTTCAACCAAACATGCTAGAAATGCTCCAATCGAGTTAATTAGCTTATTGTGAGAATATTGCAATTGTCTGACAAAAGTGAAAAATGTAAATTTCCAATTTCAACCAAACATGCTAGAAATGCTCCAATTGAGCTAATTAGCTTATTGTGAGAATATTACAAACGTCTGACAACACTGAAAAATGTAAATTTCCAATTTAAACCAAACATGCTAGAAATGCTCCAATTGAGCTAATTAGCTTATTGTGAGAATATTGCAATTGTCTGACAAAAGTGGAAAATGTAAACTTCCAATTTCAATTAAACATGCTAGAAATGCTCAAATTGTGCAAATAAGCCTACTGTAAGAATTTTACAAACGTCTGACAAAACTGAAAAATGTAAATTTCCAATTTCAACCAAACATGCTAGAAATGCTCCAATTGAGCTAATTAGCTTATTGTGAGAATATTACAAACGTCTGACAACACTGAAAAATGTAAATTTCCAATTTCAACCAAACATGCTAGAAATGCTCCAAATGAGCTAATTAGCTTATTGAGAGAATATTGCAACTGTCTGACAAAATAGAAAAATGTAAATTTCCAATTTCAACCAAACATGCTAGAAATGCTCCAATTGAGCTAATTAGCTTATTGTGAGAATATTGCAATTGTCTGACAAAAGCGAAAAATGTAAATTTCCAATTTCAACCAAACATGCTAGAAATGCTCCAATTGAGCTAATTAGCTTATTGTGAGAATATTACAATTGTCTGACAAAAGTGAAAATTGTAAATTTCCAATTTCAACCAAACATGCTAGAAATGCTCCAATTGAGCTAATTAGCTTATTGTGAGAATATTGCAATTGTCTGACAAAAGTGAAAATTGTAAATTTCCAATTTCAACCAAACATGCTAGAAATGCTCCAATTGAGCTAATTAGCTTATTGTGAGAAGATTACAAACGTCTGACAACACTGAAAAATGCAAATTTCCAATTTCAACCAAACATGCTATAAATGCTCCAATTGAGCTAATTAGGTTATTGTGAGAATATTACACACGTCTGACAACACTGAAAAATGTAAATTTCTAATTTCAACCAAACATGCTAGAAATGCTCCAAATGAGCTAATTAGCTTATTGAGAGAATATTGCAACTGTCTGACAAAAGTGAAAAATGTAAATTTCCAATTTCAACCAAACATGCTATAAATGCTCCAATTGAGCGAATTAGCTTATTGTGAGAATATTACACACGTCTGACAACACTGAAAAATGTAAATTTCCAATTTCAACCAAACATGCTAGAAATGCTCCAATTGAGCTAATTAGCTTATTGTGAGAATATTGCAATTGTCTGACAAAAGTGAAAAATGTAAATTTCCAATTTCAACCAAACATGCTAGAAATGCTCCAATTGAGCTAATTAGCTTATTGTGAGAATATTACAAACGTCTAACAAAATTGAAAAATGTAAATTTCCAATTTCAACCAAACATGCTGGAAATGCTCCAATTGAGCTAATTAGCTTATTGTGAGAATATTGCAATTGTCTGACAAAAGTGAAAAATGTAAATTTCCAATTTCAACCAAACATGCTAGAAATGCTCCAATTGAGCTAATTAGCTTATTGTGAGAATATTACAAACGTCTGACAACACTGAAAAATGTAAATTTCCAATTTAAACCAAACATGCTAGAAATGCTCCAATTGAGCTAATTAGCTTATTGTGAGAATATTGCAATTGTCTGACAAAAGTGAAAAATGTAAATTTCCAATTTCAACCAAACATGCTAGAAATGCTCCAATTGAGCTAATTAGCTTATTGTGAGAATATTACAAACGTCTGACAACACTGAAAAATGTAAATTTCCAATTTAAACCAAACATGCTAGAAATGCTCCAATTGAGCTAATTAGCTTATTGTGAGAATATTGCAATTGTCTGACAAAAGTGAAAAATGTAAATTTGCAATTTCAACCAAACATGCTAGAAATGCTCCAATTGAGCTAATTAGCTTATTGTGAGAATATTACAAACGTCTAACAAAATTGAAAAATGTAAATTTCCAATTTCAACCAAACATGCTAGAAATGCTCCAATTGAGCTAATTAGCTTATTGTGAGAATATTGCAATTGTCTGACAGAAGTGAAAAATGTAAATTTGCAATTTCAACCAAACATGCTAGAAATGCTCCAATTTAGCTAATTAGCTTATTGTGAGAATATTACAAACGTCTGACAACACTGAAAAATGTAAATTTCCAATTTCAACCAAACATGCTAGAAATGCTCCAATTGAGCTAATTAGCTTATTGTGAGAATATTGCAATTGTCTGACAAAAGTGAAAAAAGTAAACTTCCAATTTCAACCAAACATGCTAGAAATGCTCAAATTGCGCAAACAAGCCTACTGTAAGAATTTTACAAACGTCTGACAAAACTGAAAAATGTAAATTTCCAATTTCAACCAAACATGCTAGAAATGCTCCAAATGAGCTTATTAGCTTATTGAGAAAATATTGCAATTGTCTGACAAAAGTGAAAAATGTAAATTTCCAATTTCAACCAAACATGCTAGAAATGCTCCAATTGAGCTAATTAGCTTATTGTGAGAATATTGCAATTGTCTGACAAAAGTGAAAAATGTAAATTTCCAATTTCAACCAAACATGCTAGAAATGCTCCAATTGAGCTAATTAGCTTACTGTGAGATTTTTGCAATTGTCTGACAAAAGTGAAAAATGTAAATTTCCAATTTCAACCAAACATGCTAGAAATGCTCCAATTGAGCTAATTAGCTTATTGTAAGAATTTTACAAACGTCTGACAAAACTGAAAAATGTAAATTTCCAATTTCAACCAAACATGCTAGAAATGCTCCAATTGAGCTAATTAGCTTATTGTGAGAATATTACAAACGTCTGACAACACTGAAAAATGTAAATTTCTAATTTCAACCAAACATGCTAGAAATGCTCCAAATGAGCTAATTAGCTTATTGAGAGAATATTGCAATTGTCTGACAAAAGTGAAAAATGTAAATTTCCAATTTCAACCAAACATGCTAGAAATGCTCCAATTGAGCTAATTAGCTTATTGTGAGAATATTGCAATTGTCTGACAAAAGTGAAAAATGTAAATTTCCAATTTCAACCAAACATGCTAGAAATGCTCCAATTGAGCTAATTAGCTTATTGTGAGAATATTGCAATTGTCTAACAAAATTGAAAAATGTAAATTTCCAATTTCAACCAAACATGCTAGAAATGCTCCAATTGAGCTAATTAGCTTATTGAGAGAATATTGCAATTGTCTGACAAAAGTGAAAAATGTAAATTTCCAATTTCAACCAAACATGCTAGAAATGCTCCAATTGAGCTAATTAGCTTATTGTGAGAATATTGCAATTGTCTGACAAAAGTGAAAAATGTAAATTTGCAATTTCAACCAAACATGCTAGAAATGCTCCAATTGAGCTAATTAGCTTATTGTGAGAATATTACAAACGTCTAACAAAATTGAAAAATGTAAATTTCCAATTTCAACCAAACATGCTGGAAATGCTCCAATTGAGCTAATTAGCTTATTGTGAGAATATTGCAATTGTCTGACAAAAGTGAAAAATGTAAATTTCCAATTTCAACCAAACATGCTAGAAATGCTCCAATTGAGCTAATTAGCTTATTGTGAGAATATTACAAACGTCTAACAAAATTGAAAAATGTAAATTTCCAATTTCAAACCAAACATGCTAGAAATGCTCCAATTGAGCTAATTAGCTTATTGTGAGAATATTGCAATTGTCTGACAAAAGTGAAAATTGTAAATTTCCAATTTCAACCAAACATGCTAGAAATGCTCCAATTGAGCTAATTAGCTTATTGTGAGAATATTACAAACGTCTAACAAAATTGAAAAATGTAAATTTCCAATTTCAACCAATCATGCTGGAAATGCTCCAATTGAGTTAATTAGCTTATCGTGAGAATATTGCAATTGTCTGACAAAAGTGAAAAAAGTAAACTTCCAATTTCAACCAAACATGCTAGAAATGCTCAAATTGCGCAAACAAGCCTACTGTAAGAATTTTACAAACGTCTGACAAAACTGAAAAATGTAAATTTCCAATTTCAACCAAACATGCTAAAAATGCTCCAATTGAGCTAATTAGCTTATTGTGAGAATATTACAAACGTCTGACAACACTGAAAAATGTAAATTTCCAATTTCAACCAAACATGCTAGAAATGCTCCAAATGAGCTTATTAGCTTATTGAGAAAATATTGCAATTGTCTGACAAAAGTGAAAAATGTAAATTTCCAATTTCAACCAAACATGCTAGAAATGCTCCAATTGAGCTAATTAGCTTATTGTGAGAATATTGCAATTGTCTGACAAAAGTGAAAAATGTAAATTTCCAATTTCAACCAAACATGCTAGAAATGCTCCAATTGAGCTAATTAGCTTACTGTGAGATTTTTGCAATTGTCTGAC
Organism: Watersipora subatra; assembly: GCF_963576615.1. NCBI lineage: Eukaryota > Metazoa > Bryozoa > Gymnolaemata > Cheilostomatida > Watersiporidae > Watersipora > Watersipora subatra. Next base: position 474,490 of record NW_027045330.1, on the reverse strand, counting down.
AAAAGTGAAAAATGTAAATTTCCAATTTCAACCAAACATGCTAGAAATGCTCCAATTGAGCTAATTAGCTTATTGTAAGAATTTTACAAACGTCTGACAAAACTGAAAAATGTAAATTTCCAATTTCAACCAAACATGCTAGAAATGCTCCAATTGAGCTAATTAGCTTATTGTAAGAATTTTACAAACGTCTGACAAAACTGAAAAATGTAAATTTCTAATTTCAACCAAACATGCTAGAAATGCTCCAAATGAGCTAATTAGCTTATTGAGAGAATATTGCAATTGTCTGACAAAAGTGAAAAATGTAAATTTCCAATTTCAACCAAACATGCTAGAAATGCTCCAATTGAGCTAATTAGCTTATTGTGAGAATATTGCAATTGTCTGACAAAAGTGAAAAATGTAAATTTCCAATTTCAACCAAACATGCTAGAAATGCTCCAATTGAGCTAATTAGCTTATTGTGAGAATATTGCAATTGTCTAACAAAATTGAAAAATGTAAATTTCCAATTTCAACCAAACATGCTAGAAATGCTCCAATTGAGCTAATTAGCTTATTGTGAGAATATTGCAATTGTCTGACAAAAGTGGAAAATGTAAATTTCCAATTTCAACCAAACATGCTAGAAATGCTCCAATTGAGCTAATTAGCTTATTGTGAGAATATTACAAACGTCTGACAACCCTGAAAAATGTAAATTTCCAATTTAAACCAAACATGCTAGAAATGCTCCAATTGAGCTAATTAGCTTATTGTGAGAATATTGCAATTGTCTGACAAAAGTGAAAAATGTAAATTTCCAATTTCAACCAAACATGCTAGAAATGCTCAAATTGCGCAAATAAGCCTACTGTAAGAATTTTACAAACGTCTGACAAAACTGAAAAATGTAAATTTCCAATTTCAACCAAACATGCTAGAAATGCTCCAATTGAGCTAATTAGCTTATTGTGAGAATATTACAAATGTCTGACAACACTGAAAAATGTAAATTTCCAATTTCAACCAAACATGCTAGAAATGCTCAAAATGAGCTAATTAGCTTATTGATAGAATATTGCAACTGTCTGACAAAAGTGAAAAATGTAAATTTCCAATTTCAACCAAACATGCTAGAAATGCTCCAATTGAGCTAATTAGCTTATTGTGAGAATATTGCAATTGTCTGACAAAAGTGAAAAATGTAAATTTCCAATAACAACCAAACATGCTAGAAATGCTCCAATTGAGCTAATTAGCTTATTGTGAGAATATTACAAACGTCTGACAACACTGAAAAATGTAAAATTCTAATTTCAACCAAACATGCTAGAAATGCTCCAAATGAGCTAATTAGCTTATTGAGAGAATATTGCAATTGTCTGACAAAAGTGAAAAATGTAAATTTCCAATTTCAACCAAACATGCTAGAAATGCTCCAATTGAGCTAATTAGCTTATTGTGAGAATATTGCAATTGTCTGACAAAAGTGAAAAATGTAAATTTCCAATTTCAACCAAACATGCTAGAAATGCTCCAATTGAGCTAATTAGCTTATTGTGAGAATATTGCAATTGTCTGACAAAAGTGAAAAATGTAAATTTCCAATTTCAACCAAACATGCTAGAAATGCTCCAATTGAGCTAATTAGCTTATTGTGAGAATATTACAAACGTCTGACAACACTGAAAAATGTAAATTTCCAATTTAAACCAAACATGCTAGAAATGCTCCAATTGAGCTAATTAGCTTATTGTGAGAATATTGCAATTGTCTGACAAAAGTGAAAAATGTAATTTTCCAATTTCAATTAAACATGCTAGAAATGCTCAAATTGCGCAAATAAGCCTTCTGTAAGAATTTTACAAACGTCTGACAAAACTGAAAAATGTAAATTTCCAATTTCAACCAAACATGCTAGAAATGCTCCAATTGAGCTAATTAGCTTATTGTGAGAATATTGCAATTGTCTGACAAAAGTGAAAAATGTAAATTTCCAATTTCAACCAAACATGCTAGAAATGCTCCAAATGAGCTAATTAGCTTATTGAGAGAATATTGCAACTGTCTGACAAAAGTGAAAAATGTAAATTTCCAATTTCAACCAAACATGCTAGAAATGCTCCAATTGAGCTAATTAGCTTATTGTGAGAATATTGCAATTGTCTGACAAAAGTGAAAAATGTAAATTTCCAATTTCAACCAAACATGCTAGAAATGCTCCAATTGAGCTAATTAGCTTATTGTGAGAATATTACAAACGTCTAACAAAATTGAAAAATGTAAATTTCCAATTTCAACCAAACATGCTAGAAATGCTCCAATTGAGCTAATTAGCTTATTGTGAGAATATTGCAATTGTCATACAAAAGTGAAAAATGTAAATTTCCAATTTCAACCAAACATGCTAGAAATGCTCCAATTGAGCTAATTAGCTTATTGTGAGAATATTACAAACGTCTGACAACACTGGAAAATGTAAATTTCCAATTTAAACCAAACATGCTAGAAATGCTCCAATTGAGCTAATTAGCTTATTGTGAGAATATTGCAATTGTCTGACAAAAGTGAAAAATGTAAATTTCCAATTTCAACCAAACATGCTAGAAATGCTCAAATTGCGCAAATAAGCCTACTGTAAGAATTTTACAAACGTCTGACAAAAGTGAAAAATGTAAATTTCCAATTTCAACCAAACATGCTAGAAATGCTCCAATTGAGCTAATTAGCTTATTGTGAGAATATTGCAATTGTCTTACAAAAGTGAAAAATGTAAATTTCCAATTTCAACCAAACATGCTAGAAATGCTCCAATTGAGCTAATTAGCTTATTGTGAGAATATTACAAACGTCTGACAACACTGGAAAATGTAAATTTCCAATTTAAACCAAACATGCTAGAAATGCTCCAATTGAGCTAATTAGCTTATTGTGAGAATATTACAAATGTCTGACAACACTGAAAAATGTAAATTTCCAATTTCAACCAAACATGCTAGAAATGCTCAAAATGAGCTAATTAGCTTATTGATAGAATATTGCAACTGTCTGACAAAAGTGAAAAATGTAAATTTCCAATTTCAACCAAACATGCTAGAAATGCTCCAATTGAGCTAATTAGCTTATTGTGAGAATATTGCAATTGTCTGACAAAAGTGAAAAATGTAAATTTCCAATAACAACCAAACATGCTAGAAATGCTCCAATTGAGCTAATTAGCTTATTGTGAGAATATTACAAACGTCTGACAACACTGAAAAATGTAAAATTCTAATTTCAACCAAACATGCTAGAAATGCTCCAAATGAGCTAATTAGCTTATTGAGAGAATATTGCAATTGTCTGACAAAAGTGAAAAATGTAAATTTCCAATTTCAACCAAACATGCTAGAAATGCTCCAATTGAGCTAATTAGCTTATTGTGAGAATATTGCAATTGTCTGACAAAAGTGAAAAATGTAAATTTCCAATTTCAACCAAACATGCTAGAAATGCTCCAATTGAGCTAATTAGCTTATTGTGAGAATATTGCAATTGTCTGACAAAAGTGAAAAATGTAAATTTCCAATTTCAACCAAACATGCTAGAAATGCTCCAATTGAGCTAATTAGCTTATTGTGAGAATATTACAAACGTCTGACAACACTGAAAAATGTAAATTTCCAATTTAAACCAAACATGCTAGAAATGCTCCAATTGAGCTAATTAGCTTATTGTGAGAATATTGCAATTGTCTGACAAAAGTGAAAAATGTAATTTTCCAATTTCAATTAAACATGCTAGAAATGCTCAAATTGCGCAAATAAGCCTTCTGTAAGAATTTTACAAACGTCTGACAAAACTGAAAAATGTAAATTTCCAATTTCAACCAAACATGCTAGAAATGCTCCAATTGAGCTAATTAGCTTATTGTGAGAATATTGCAATTGTCTGACAAAAGTGAAAAATGTAAATTTCCAATTTCAACCAAACATGCTAGAAATGCTCCAAATGAGCTAATTAGCTTATTGAGAGAATATTGCAACTGTCTGACAAAAGTGAAAAATGTAAATTTCCAATTTCAACCAAACATGCTAGAAATGCTCCAATTGAGCTAATTAGCTTATTGTGAGAATATTGCAATTGTCTGACAAAAGTGAAAAATGTAAATTTCCAATTTCAACCAAACATGCTAGAAATGCTCCAATTGAGCTAATTAGCTTATTGTGAGAATATTACAAACGTCTAACAAAATTGAAAAATGTAAATTTTCAATTTCAACCAAACATGCTAGAAATGCTCCAATTGAGCTAATTAGCTTATTGTGAGAATATTGCAATTGTCTTACAAAAGTGAAAAATGTAAATTTCCAATTTCAACCAAACATGCTAGAAATGCTCCAATTGAGCTAATTAGCTTATTGTGAGAATATTACAAACGTCTGACAACACTGGAAAATGTAAATTTCCAATTTAAACCAAACATGCTAGAAATGCTCCAATTGAGCTAATTAGCTTATTGTGAGAATATTGCAATTGTCTGACAAAAGTGAAAAATGTAAATTTCCAATTTCAACCAAACATGCTAGAAATGCTCAAATTGCGCAAATAAGCCTACTGTAAGAATTTTACAAACGTCTGACAAAAGTGAAAAATGTAAATTTCCAATTCCAACCAAACATGCTAGAAATGCTCCAATTGAGCTAATTAGCTTATTGTGAGAATATTGCAATTGTCTGACAAAAGTGAAAAATGTAAATTTCCAATTTCAACCAAACATGCTAGAAATGCTCTAATTGAGCTAATTAGCTTATTGTGAGAATATTGCAATTGTCTGACAAAAGTGAAAAATGTAAATTTCCAATTTCAACCAAACATGCTAGAAATTCTCCAAATGAGCTAATTAGCTTATTGTGAGAATATTGCAATTGTCTGACAAAAGTGAAAAATGTAAATTTCCAATTTCAACCAAACATGCTAGAAATGCTCCAATTGAGCTAATTAGCTTATTGTGAGAATATTACAAACGTCTAACAAAATTGAAAAATGTATATTTCCAATTTCAACCAAACATGCTAGAAATGCTCCAATTGAGCTAATTAGCTTATTGTGAGAATATTGCAATTGTCTGACAGAAGTGAAAAATGTAAATTTGCAATTTCAACCAAACATGCTAGAAATGCTCCAATTTAGCTAATTAGCTTATTGTGAGAATATTACAAACGTCTGACAACACTGAAAAATGTAAATTTCCAATTTCAACCTAACATGCTAGAAATGCTCCAATTGAGCTAATTAGCTTATTGTGAGAATATTGCAATTGTCTGACAAAAGTGAAAAATGTAAATTTCCAATTTCAACCAAACATGCTAGAAATGCTCCAAATGAGCTAATTAGCTTATTGAGAGAATATTGCAATTGTCTGACAAAAGTGAAAAATGTAAATTTCCAATTTCAACCAAACATGCTAGAAATGTTCCAATTGAGCTAATTAGCTTATTGTGAGAATATTGCAATTGTCTGACAAAAGTGAAAAATGTAAATTTCCAATTTCAACCAAACATGCTAGAAATGCTCCAATTGAGCTAATTAGCTTACTGTGAGATTATTGCAATTGTCTGACAAAAGTGAAAAATGTAAATTTCCAATTTCAACCAAACATGCTAGAAATGCTCCAATTGAGCTAATTAGCTTATTGTGAGAATATTACAAACGTCTGACAACACTGAAAAATGTAAATTTCCAATTTCAACCGAAGATGCTAGAAATGCTCCAATTGAGCTAATTAGCTTATTGTGAGAATATTGCAATTGTCTGACAAAAGTGAAAAATGTAAATTTCCAATTTCAACCAAACATGCTAGAAATGCTCAAATTGAGCTAATTAGCTTATTGTGAGAATATTACAAACGTCTGACAACACTGAAAAATGTAAATTTCTAATTTCAACCAAACATGCTAGAAATGCTCAAATTGCGCAAATAAGCCTACTGTAAGAATTTTACAAACGTCTGACAAAACTGAAAAATGTAAATTTCCAATTTCAACCAAACATGCTAAAAATGCTCCAATTGAGCAAATTAGCTTATTGTGAGAATATTACAAACGTCTGACAACACTGAAAAATGTAAATTTCTAATTTCAACCAAACATGCTAGAAATGCTCCAAATGACCTAATTAGCTTATTGAGAGAATATTGCAATTGTCTGACAAAAGTGAAAAATGTAAATTTCCAATTTCAACCAAACATGCTAGAAATGCTCCAATTGAGCTAATTAGCTTATTGTGAGAATATTACAAACGTCTGACAACACTGAAAAATGTAAATTTCCAATTTCAACCAAACATGCTAGAAATGCTCCAATTGAGCTAATTAGCTTATTGTGAGAATATTGCAATTGTCTGACAAAAGTGAAAAATGTAATTTTCCAATTTCAACCAAACATGCTAGAAATGCTTCAATTGAGCTAATTAGCTTATTGTGAGAATATTGCAATTGTCTGACAAAAGTGAAAAATGTAAATTTCCAATTTCAACCAAACACGCTAGAAATGCTCCAATTGAGCTAATTAGCTTATTGTGAGAATATTACAAACGTCTAACAAAATTGAAAAATGTAAATTTCCAATTTCAACCAAACATGCTAGAAATGCTCCAATCGAGTTAATTAGCTTATTGTGAGAATATTGCAATTGTCTGACAAAAGTGAAAAATGTAAATTTCCAATTTCAACCAAACATGCTAGAAATGCTCCAATTGAGCTAATTAGCTTATTGTGAGAATATTACAAACGTCTGACAACACTGAAAAATGTAAATTTCCAATTTAAACCAAACATGCTAGAAATGCTCCAATTGAGCTAATTAGCTTATTGTGAGAATATTGCAATTGTCTGACAAAAGTGAAAAATGTAAACTTCCAATTTCAATTAAACATGCTAGAAATGCTCAAATTGTGCAAATAAGCCTACTGTAAGAATTTTACAAACGTCTGACAACACTGAAAAATGTAAATTTCCAATTTCAACCAAACATGCTAGAAATGCTCAAATTGAGCTAATTAGCTTACTGTGAGATTATTGCAATTGTCTGACAAAAGTGAAAAATGTAAATTTCCAATTTCAACCAAACATGCTAGAAATGCTCCAATTGAGCTAATTAGCTTATTGTGAGAAGATTACAAACGTCTGACAACACTGAAAAATGCAAATTTCCAATTTCAACCAAACATGCTAGAAATGCTCCAATCGAGCTAATTAGCTTATTGTGAGAATATTACAAACGTCTGACAACACTGAAAAATGTAAATTTCTAATTTCAACCAAACATGCTAGAAATGCTCCAAATGAGCTAATTAGCTTATTGAGAGAATATTGCAACTGTCTGACAAAAATGAAAAATGTAAATTTCCAATTTCAACCAAACATGCTAGAAATGCTCCAATTGAGCTAATTAGCTTATTGTGAGAATATTGCAATTGTCTGACAAAAGTGAAAAATGTAAATTTCCAATTTCAACCAAACATGCTAGAAATGCTCCAATTGAGCTAATTAGCTTATTGAGAGAATATTGCAACTGTCTGACAAAAGTGAAAAATGTAAATTTCCAATTTCAACCAAACATGCTAGAAATGCTCCAATTGAGCTAATTAGCTTATTGTGAGAATATTACAAACGTCTGACAACACTGAAAAATGTAAATTTCCAATTTAAACCAAACATGCTAGAAATGCTCCAATTGAGCTAATCAGCTTATTGTGAGAATATTGCAATTGTCTGACAAAAGTGAAAAATGTAAATTTCCAATTTCAATTAAACATGCTAGAAATGCTCAAATTGAGCTAATTAGCTTACTGTGAGATTATTGCAATTGTCTGACAAAAGTGAAAAATGTAAATTTCCAATTTCAACCAAACATGCTAGAAATGCTCCAATTGAGCTAATTAGCTTATTGTGAGAAGATTACAAACGTCTGACAACACTGAAAAATGCAAATTTCCAATTTCAACCAAACATGCTAGAAATGCTCCAATCGAGCTAATTAGCTTATTGTGAGAATATTACAAACGTCTGACAACACTGAAAAATGTAAATTTCTAATTTCAACCAAACATGCTAGAAATGCTCCAAATGAGCTAATTAGCTTATTGAGAGAATATTGCAACTGTCTGACAAAAATGAAAAATGTAAATTTCCAATTTCAACCAAACATGCTAGAAATGCTCCAATTGAGCTAATTAGCTTATTGTGAGAATATTGCAATTGTCTGACAAAAGTGAAAAATGTAAATTTCCAATTTCAACCAAACATGCTAGAAATGCTCCAATTGAGCTAATTAGCTTATTGTGAGTATATTACAAACGTCTAACAAAATTGAAAAATGTATATTTCCAATTTCAACCAAACATGCTAGAAATGCTCCAATTGAACTAATTAGCTTATTGTGAGAATATTGCAATTGTCTGACAAAAGTGAAAAAAGTAAGTTTCCAATTTCAACCAAACATGCTAGAAATGCTCAAATTGCGCAAACAAGCCTACTGTAAGAATTTTACAAACGTCTGACAAAACTGAAAAATGTAAATTTCCAATTTCAACCAAACATGCTAAAAATGCTCCAATTGAGCAAATTAGCTTATTGTGAGAATATTACAAACGTCTGACAACACTGAAAAATGTAAATTTCCAATTTCAACCAAACATGCTAGAAATGCTCCAATTGAGCTAATTAGCGTACTGTGAGATTATTGCAATTGTCTGACAAAAGTGAAAAATGTAAATTTCCAATTTCAACCAAACATGCTAGAAATGCTCCAATTGAGCTAATTAGCTTATTGTAAGAATTTTACAAACGTCTGACAAAACTGAAAAATGTAAATTTCCAATTTCAACCAAACATGCTAGAAATGCTCCAATTGAGCTAATTAGCTTATTGTGAGAATATTACAAACGTCTGACAACACTGAAAAATGTAAATTTCTAATTTCAACCAAACATGCTAGAAATGCTCCAAATGAGCTAATTAGCTTATTGAGAGAATATTGCAATTGTCTGACAAAAGTGAAAAATGTAAATTTCCAATTTCAACCAAACATGCTAGAAATGCTCCAATTGAGCTAATTAGCTTATTGTGAGAATATTGCAATTGTCTGACAAAAGTGAAAAATGTAAATTTCCAATTTCAACCAAACATGCTAGAAATGCTCCAATTGAGCTAATTAGCTTATTGTGAGAATATTGCAATTGTCTGACAGAAGTGAAAAATGTAAATTTGCAATTTCAACCAAACATGCTAGAAATGCTCCAATTTAGCTAATTAGCTTATTGTGAGAATATTACAAACGTCTGACAACACTGAAAAATGTAAATTTCCAATTTCAACCAAACATGCTAGAAATGCTCCAATTGAGCTAATTAGCTTATTGTGAGAATATTGCAATTGTCTGACAAAAGTGAAAAAAGTAAACTTCCAATTTCAACCAAACATGCTAGAAATGCTCAAATTGAGCTAATTAGCTTATTGTGAGAATATTGCAATTGTCTGACAAAAGTGAAAAATGTAAATTTCCAATTTCAACCAAACATGCTAGAAATGCTCCAATTGAGCTAATTAGCTTATTGTGAGAATATTGCAATTGTCTGACAGAAGTGAAAAATGTAAATTTGCAATTTCAACCAAACATGCTAGAAATGCTCCAATTTAGCTAATTAGCTTATTGTGAGAATATTACAAACGTCTGACAACACTGAAAAATGTAAATTTCCAATTTCAACCAAACATGCTAGAAATGCTCCAATTGAGCTAATAAGCTTATTGTGAGAATATTGCAATTGTCTGACAAAAGTGAAAAAAGTAAACTTCCAATTTCAACCAAACATGCTAGAAATGCTCAAATTGCGCAAACAAGCCTACTGTAAGAATTTTACAAACGTCTGACAAAACTGAAAAATGTAAATTTCCAATTTCAACCAAACATGCTAAAAATGCTCCAATTGAGCTAATTAGCTTATTGTGAGAATATTACAAACGTCTGACAACACTGAAAAATGTAAATTTCTAATTTCAACCAAACATGCTAGAAATGCTCCAAATGAGCTTATTAGCTTATTGAGAGAATATTGCAATTGTCTGACAAAAGTGAAAAATGTAAATTTCCAATTTCAACCAAACATGCTAGAAATGCTCCAATTGAGCTAATTAGCTTATTGTGAGAATATTGCAATTGTCTGACAAAAGTGAAAAATGTAAATTTCCAATTTCAACCAAACATGCTAGAAATGCTCCAATTGAGCTAATTAGCGTACTGTGAGATTATTGCAATTGTCTGACAAAAGTGAAAAATGTAAATTTCCAATTTCAACCAAACATGCTAGAAATGCTCCAATTGAGCTAATTAGCTTATTGTAAGAATTTTACAAACGTCTGACAAAACTGAAAAATGTAAATTTCCAATTTCAACCAAACATGCTAGAAATGCTCCAATTGAGCTAATTAGCTTATTGTGAGAATATTACAAACGTCTGACAACACTGAAAAATGTAAATTTCTAATTTCAACCAAACATGCTAGAAATGCTCCAAATGAGCTAATTAGCTTATTGAGAGAATATTGCAATTGTCTGACAAAAGTGAAAAATGTAAATTTCCAATTTCAACCAAACATGCTAGAAATGCTCCAATTGAGCTAATTAGCTTATTGTGAGAATATTGCAATTGTCTGACAAAAGTGAAAAATGTAAATTTCCAATTTCAACCAAACATGCTAGAAATGCTCCAATTGAGCTAATTAGCTTATTGTGAGAATATTGCAATTGTCTAACAAAATTGAAAAATGTAAATTTCCAATTTCAACCAAACATGCTAGAAATGCTCCAATTGAGCTAATTAGCTTATTGTGAGAATATTGCAATTGTCTGACAAAAGTGAAAAATGTAAATTTCCAATTTCAACCAAACATGCTAGAAATGCTCCAATTGAGCTAATTAGCTTATTGTGAGAATATTACAAACGTCTGACAACCCTGAAAAATGTAAATTTCCAATTTAAACCAAACATGCTAGAAATGCTCCAATTAAGCTAATTAGCTTATTGTGAGAATATTGCAATTGTCTGACAAAAGTGAAAAATGTAAATTTCCAATTTCAACCAAACATGCTAGAAATGCTCAAATTGCGCAAATAAGCCTACTGTAAGAATTTTACAAACGTCTGACAAAACTGAAAAATGTAAATTTCCAATTTAAACCAAACATGCTAGAAATGCTCCAATTGAGCTAATTAGCTTATTGTGAGAATATTACAAATGTCTGACAACACTGAAAAATGTAAATTTCCAATTTCAACCAAACATGCTAGAAATGCTCCAAATGAGCTAATTAGCTTATTGATAGAATATTGCAACTGTCTGACAAAAGTGAAAAATGTAAATTTCCAATTTCAACCAAACATGCTAGAAATGCTCCAATTGAGCTAATTAGCTTATTGTGAGAATATTGCAATTGTCTGACAAAAGTGAAAAATGTAAATTTCCAATTTCAACCAAACATGCTAGAAATGCTCCAATTGAGCTAATTAGCTTATTGTGAGAATATTACAAACGTCTGACAACACTGAAAAATGTAAAATTCTAATTTCAACCAAACATGCTAGAAATGCTCCAAATGAGCTAATTAGCTTATTGAGAGAATATTGCAATTGTCTGACAAAAGTGAAAAATGTAAATTTCCAATTTCAACCAAACATGCTAGAAATGCTCCAATTGAGCTAATTAGCTTATTGTGAGAATATTGCAATTGTCTGACAAAAGTGAAAAATGTAAATTTCCAATTTCAACCAAACATGCTAGAAATGCTCCAATTGAGCTAATTAGCTTATTGTGAGAATATTGCAATTGTCTGACAAAAGTGAAAAATGTAAATTTCCAATTTCAACCAAACATGCTAGAAATGCTCCAATTGAGCTAATTAGCTTATTGTGAGAATATTACAAACGTCTGACAACACTGAAAAATGTAAATTTCCAATTTCAACCAAACATGCTAGAAATGCTCCAATTGAGCTAATTAGCTTATTGTGAGAATATTGCAATTGTCTGACAAAAGTGAAAAATGTAATTTTCCAATTTCAATTAAACATGCTAGAAATGCTCAAATTGCGCAAATAAGCCTTCTGTAAGAATTTTACAAACGTCTGACAAAACTGAAAAATGTAAATTTCCAATTTCAACCAAACATGCTAGAAATGCTCCAATTGAGCTAATTAGCTTATTGTGAGAATATTGCAATTGTCTGACAAAAGTGAAAAATGTAAATTTCCAATTTCAACCAAACATGCTAGAAATGCTCCAAATGAGCTAATTAGCTTATTGAGAGAATATTGCAACTGTCTGACAAAAGTGAAAAATGTAAATTTCCAATTTCAACCAAACATGCTAGAAATGCTCCAATTGAGCTAATTAGCTTATTGTGAGAATATTGCAATTGTCTGACAAAAGTGAAAAATGTAAATTTCCAATTTCAACCAAACATGCTAGAAATGCTCCAATTGAGCTAATTAGCTTATTGTGAGAATATTACAAACGTCTAACAAAATTGAAAAATGTAAATTTCCAATTTCAACCAAACATGCTAGAATTGCTCCAATTGAGCTAATTAGCTTATTGGGAGAATATTGCAATTGTCTTACAAAAGTGAAAAATGTAAATTTCCAATTTCAACCAAACATGCTAGAAATGCTCCAATTGAGCTAATTAGCTTATTGTGAGAATATTACAAACGTCTGACAACACTGGAAAATGTAAATTTCCAATTTAAACCAAACATGCTAGAAATGCTCCAATTGAGCTAATTAGCTTATTGTGAGAATATTGCAATTGTCTGACAAAAGTGAAAAATGTAAATTTCCAATTTCAACCAAACATGCTAGAAATGCTCAAATTGCGCAAATAAGCCTACTGTAAGAATTTTACAAACGTCTGACAGAAGTGAAAAATGTAAATTTCCAATTTCAACCAAACATGCTAGAAATGCTCCAATTGAGCTAATTAGCTTATTGTGAGAATATTGCAATTGTCTGACAAAAGTGAAAAATGTAAATTTCCAATTTCAACCAAACATGCTAGAAATGCTCTAATTGAGCTAATTAGCTTATTGTGAGAATATTGCAATTGTCTGACAAAAGTGAAAAATGTAAATTTCCAATTTCAACCAAACATGCTAGAAATTCTCCAAATGAGCTAATTAGCTTATTGTGAGAATATTGCAATTGTCTGACAAAAGTGAAAAATGTAAATTTCCAATTTCAACCAAACATGCTAGAAATGCTCCAATTGAGCTAATTAGCTTATTGTGAGAATATTACAAACGTCTAACAAAATTGAAAAATGTATATTTCCAATTTCAACCAAACATGCTAGAAATGCTCCAATTGAGCTAATTAGCTTATTGTGAGAATATTGCAATTGTCTGACAGAAGTGAAAAATGTAAATTTGCAATTTCAACCAAACATGCTAGAAATGCTCCAATTTAGCTAATTAGCTTATTGTGAGAATATTACAAACGTCTGACAACACTGAAAAATGTAAATTTCCAATTTCAACCAAACATGCTAGAAATGCTCCAATTGAGCTAATTAGCTTATTGTGAGAATATTGCAATTGTCTGACAAAAGTGAAAAATGTAAATTTCCAATTTCAACCAAACATGCTAGAAATGCTCCAAATGAGCTAATTAGCTTATTGAGAGAATATTGCAACTGTCTGACAAAAGTGAAAAATGTAAATTTCCAATTTCAACCAAACATGCTAGAAATGCTCCAATTGAGCTAATTAGCTTATTGTGAGAATATTGCAATTGTCTGACAAAAGTGAAAAATGTAAATTTCCAATTTCAACCAAACATGCTAGAAATTCTCCAAATGAGCTAATTAGCTTATTGTGAGAATATTGCAATTGTCTGACAAAAGTGAAAAATGTAAATTTCCAATTTCAACCAAACATGCTAGAAATGCTCCAATTGAGCTAATTAGCTTATTGTGAGAATATTACAAACGTCTAACAAAATTGAAAAATGTATATTTCCAATTTCAACCAAACATGCTAGAAATGCTCCAATTGAGCTAATTAGCTTATTGTGAGAATATTGCAATTGTCTGACAGAAGTGAAAAATGTAAATTTGCAATTTCAACCAAACATGCTAGAAATGCTCCAATTTAGCTAATTAGCTTATTGTGAGAATATTGCAATTGTCTGACAAAAGTGAAAAATGTAAATTTCCAATTTCAACCAAACATGCTAGAAATGCTCCAATTGAGCTAATTAGCTTATTGTGAGAATATTGCAATTGTCTGACAAAAGTGAAAAATGTAAATTTCCAATTTCAACCAAACATGCTAGAAATGCTCAAATTGCGCAAATAAGCCTACTGTAAGAATTTTACAAACGTCTGACAAAACTGAAAAATGTAAATTTCCAATTTCAACCAAACATGCTAGAAATGCTCCAATTGAGCTAATTAGCTTATTGTGAGAATATTACAAATGTCTGACAACACTGAAAAATGTAAATTTCCAATTTCAACCAAACATGCTAGAAATGCTCCAAATGAGCTAATTAGCTTATTGATAGAATATTGCAACTGTCTGACAAAAGTGAAAAATGTAAATTTCCAATTTCAACCAAACATGCTAGAAATGCTCCAATTGAGCTAATTAGCTTATTGTGAGAATATTGCAATTGTCTGACAAAAGTGAAAAATGTAAATTTCCAATTTCAACCAAACATGCTAGAAATGCTCCAATTGAGCTAATTAGCTTATTGTGAGAATATTACAAACGTCTGACAACACTGAAAAATGTAAATTTCCAATTTAAACCAAACATGCTAGAAATGCTCCAATTGAGCTAATTAGCTTATTGTGAGAATATTGCAATTGTCTGACAAAAGTGAAAAATGTAATTTTCCAATTTCAATTAAACATGCTAGAAATGCTCAAATTGCGCAAATAAGCCTTCTGTAAGAATTTTACAAACGTCTGACAAAACTGAAAAATGTAAATTTCCAATTTCAACCAAACATGCTAGAAATGCTCCAATTGAGCTAATTAGCTTATTGTGAGAATATTGCAATTGTCTGACAAAAGTGAAAAATGTAAATTTCCAATTTCAACCAAACATGCTAGAAATGCTCCAAATGAGCTAATTAGCTTATTGAGAGAATATTGCAACTGTCTGACAAAAGTGAAAAATGTAAATTTCCAATTTCAACCAAACATGCTAGAAATGCTCCAATTGAGCTAATTAGCTTATTGTGAGAATATTGCAATTGTCTGACAAAAGTGAAAAATGTAAATTTCCAATTTCAACCAAACATGCTAGAAATGCTCCAATTGAGCTAATTAGCTTATTGTGAGAATATTACAAACGTCTAACAAAATTGAAAAATGTAAATTTCCAATTTCAACCAAACATGCTAGAATTGCTCCAATTGAGCTAATTAGCTTATTGGGAGAATATTGCAATTGTCTTACAAAAGTGAAAAATGTAAATTTCCAATTTCAACCAAACATGCTAGAAATGCTCCAATTGAGCTAATTAGCTTATTGTGAGAATATTACAAACGTCTGACAACACTGGAAAATGTAAATTTCCAATTTAAACCAAACATGCTAGAAATGCTCCAATTGAGCTAATTAGCTTATTGTGAGAATATTGCAATTGTCTGACAAAAGTGAAAAATGTAAATTTCCAATTTCAACCAAACATGCTAGAAATGCTCAAATTGCGCAAATAAGCCTACTGTAAGAATTTTACAAACGTCTGACAGAAGTGAAAAATGTAAATTTCCAATTTCAACCAAACATGCTAGAAATGCTCCAATTGAGCTAATTAGCTTATTGTGAGAATATTGCAATTGTCTGACAAAAGTGAAAAATGTAAATTTCCAATTTCAACCAAACATGCTAGAAATGCTCTAATTGAGCTAATTAGCTTATTGTGAGAATATTGCAATTGTCTGACAAAAGTGAAAAATGTAAATTTCCAATTTCAACCAAACATGCTAGAAATTCTCCAAATGAGCTAATTAGCTTATTGTGAGAATATTGCAATTGTCTGACAAAAGTGAAAAATGTAAATTTCCAATTTCAACCAAACATGCTAGAAATGCTCCAATTGAGCTAATTAGCTTATTGTGAGAATATTACAAACGTCTAACAAAATTGAAAAATGTATATTTCCAATTTCAACCAAACATGCTAGAAATGCTCCAATTGAGCTAATTAGCTTATTGTGAGAATATTGCAATTGTCTGACAGAAGTGAAAAATGTAAATTTGCAATTTCAACCAAACATGCTAGAAATGCTCCAATTTAGCTAATTAGCTTATTGTGAGAATATTACAAACGTCTGACAACACTGAAAAATGTAAATTTCCAATTTCAACCAAACATGCTAGAAATGCTCCAATTGAGCTAATTAGCTTATTGTGAGAATATTGCAATTGTCTGACAAAAGTGAAAAATGTAAATTTCCAATTTCAACCAAACATGCTAGAAATGCTCCAAATGAGCTAATTAGCTTATTGAGAGAATATTGCAACTGTCTGACAAAAGTGAAAAATGTAAATTTCCAATTTCAACCAAACATGCTAGAAATGCTCCAATTGAGCTAATTAGCTTATTGTGAGAATATTGCAATTGTCTGACAAAAGTGAAAAATGTAAATTTCCAATTTCAACCAAACATGCTAGAAATTCTCCAAATGAGCTAATTAGCTTATTGTGAGAATATTGCAATTGTCTGACAAAAGTGAAAAATGTAAATTTCCAATTTCAACCAAACATGCTAGAAATGCTCCAATTGAGCTAATTAGCTTATTGTGAGAATATTACAAACGTCTAACAAAATTGAAAAATGTATATTTCCAATTTCAACCAAACATGCTAGAAATGCTCCAATTGAGCTAATTAGCTTATTGTGAGAATATTGCAATTGTCTGACAGAAGTGAAAAATGTAAATTTGCAATTTCAACCAAACATGCTAGAAATGCTCCAATTTAGCTAATTAGCTTATTGTGAGAATATTGCAATTGTCTGACAAAAGTGAAAAATGTAAATTTCCAATTTCAACCAAACATGCTAGAAATGCTCCAATTGAGCTAATTAGCTTATTGTGAGAATATTGCAATTGTCTGACAAAAGTGAAAAATGTAAATTTCCAATTTCAACCAAACATGCTAGAAATGCTCAAATTGCGCAAATAAGCCTACTGTAAGAATTTTACAAACGTCTGACAAAACTGAAAAATGTAAATTTCCAATTTCAACCAAACATGCTAGAAATGCTCCAATTGAGCTAATTAGCTTATTGTGAGAATATTACAAATGTCTGACAACACTGAAAAATGTAAATTTCCAATTTCAACCAAACATGCTAGAAATGCTCCAAATGAGCTAATTAGCTTATTGATAGAATATTGCAACTGTCTGACAAAAGTGAAAAATGTAAATTTCCAATTTCAACCAAACATGCTAGAAATGCTCCAATTGAGCTAATTAGCTTATTGTGAGAATATTGCAATTGTCTGACAAAAGTGAAAAATGTAAATTTCCAATTTCAACCAAACATGCTAGAAATGCTCCAATTGAGCTAATTAGCTTATTGTGAGAATATTACAAACGTCTGACAACACTGAAAAATGTAAAATTCTAATTTCAACCAAACATGCTAGAAATGCTCCAAATGAGCTAATTAGCTTATTGAGAGAATATTGCAATTGTCTGACAAAAGTGAAAAATGTAAATTTCCAATTTCAACCAAACATGCTAGAAATGCTCCAATTGAGCTAATTAGCTTATTGTGAGAATATTGCAATTGTCTGACAAAAGTGAAAAATGTAAATTTCCAATTTCAACCAAACATGCTAGAAATGCTCCAATTGAGCTAATTAGCTTATTGTGAGAATATTGCAATTGTCTGACAAAAGTGAAAAATGTAAATTTCCAATTTAAACCAAACATGCTAGAAATGCTCCAATTGAGCTAATTAGCTTATTGTGAGAATATTGCAATTGTCTGACAAAAGTGAAAAATGTAATTTTCCAATTTCAATTAAACATGCTAGAAATGCTCAAATTGCGCAAATAAGCCTTCTGTAAGAATTTTACAAACGTCTGACAAAACTGAAAAATGTAAATTTCCAATTTCAACCAAACATGCTAGAAATGCTCCAATTGAGCTAATTAGCTTATTGTGAGAATATTGCAATTGTCTGACAAAAGTGAAAAATGTAAATTTCCAATTTCAACCAAACATGCTAGAAATGCTCCAAATGAGCTAATTAGCTTATTGAGAGAATATTGCAACTGTCTGACAAAAGTGAAAAATGTAAATTTCCAATTTCAACCAAACATGCTAGAAATGCTCAAATTGCGCAAATAAGCCTACTGTAAGAATTTTACAAACGTCTGACAAAAGTGAAAAATGTAAATTTCCAATTTCAATTAAACATGCTAGAAATGCTCCAATTGAGCTAATTAGCTTATTGTGAGAATATTGCAATTGTCTGACAAAAGTGAAAAATGTAAATTTCCAATTTCAACCAAACATGCTAGAAATGCTCTAATTGAGCTAATTAGCTTATTGTGAGAATATTGCAATTGTCTGACAAAAGTGAAAAATGTAAATTTCCAATTTCAACCAAACATGCTAGAAATTCTCCAAATGAGCTAATTAGCTTATTGTGAGAATATTGCAATTGTCTGACAAAAGTGAAAAATGTAAATTTCCAATTTCAACCAAACATGCTAGAAATGCTCCAATTGAGCTAATTAGCTCATTGTGAGAATATTACAAACGTCTAACAAAATTGAAAAATGTATATTTCCAATTTCAACCAAACATGCTAGAAATGCTCCAATTGAGCTAATTAGCTTATTGTGAGAATATTGCAATTGTCTGACAGAAGTGAAAAATGTAAATTTGCAATTTCAACCAAACATGCTAGAAATGCTCCAATTTAGCTAATTAGCTTATTGTGAGAATATTGCAATTGTCTGACAAAAGTGAAAAATGTAAATTTCCAATTTCAACCAAACATGCTAGAAATGCTCCAATTGAGCTAATTAGCTTATTGTGAGAATATTGCAATTGTCTGACAAAAGTGAAAAATGTAATTTTCCAATTTCAATTAAACATGCTAGAAATGCTCAAATTGCGCAAATAAGCCTTCTGTAAGAATTTTACAAACGTCTGACAAAACTGAAAAATGTAAATTTCCAATTTCAACCAAACATGCTAGAAATGCTCCAATTGAGCTAATTAGCTTATTGTGAGAATATTGCAATTGTCTGACAAAAGTGAAAAATGTAAATTTCCAATTTCAACCAAACATGCTAGAAATGCTCCAAATGAGCTAATTAGCTTATTGAGAGAATATTGCAACTGTCTGACAAAAGTGAAAAATGTAAATTTCCAATTTCAACCAAACATGCTAGAAATGCTCAAATTGCGCAAATAAGCCTACTGTAAGAATTTTACAAACGTCTGACAAAAGTGAAAAATGTAAATTTCCAATTTCAATTAAACATGCTAGAAATGCTCCAATTGAGCTAATTAGCTTATTGTGAGAATATTGCAATTGTCTGACAAAAGTGAAAAATGTAAATTTCCAATTTCAACCAAACATGCTAGAAATGCTCTAATTGAGCTAATTAGCTTATTGTGAGAATATTGCAATTGTCTGACAAAAGTGAAAAATGTAAATTTCCAATTTCAACCAAACATGCTAGAAATTCTCCAAATGAGCTAATTAGCTTATTGTGAGAATATTGCAATTGTCTGACAAAAGTGAAAAATGTAAATTTCCAATTTCAACCAAACATGCTAGAAATGCTCCAATTGAGCTAATTAGCTCATTGTGAGAATATTACAAACGTCTAACAAAATTGAAAAATGTATATTTCCAATTTCAACCAAACATGCTAGAAATGCTCCAATTGAGCTAATTAGCTTATTGTGAGAATATTGCAATTGTCTGACAGAAGTGAAAAATGTAAATTTGCAATTTCAACCAAACATGCTAGAAATGCTCCAATTTAGCTAATTAGCTTATTCTGAGAATATTGCAATTGTCTGACAAAAGTGAAAAATGTAAATTTCCAATTTCAACCAAACATGCTAGAAATGCTCAAATTGCGCAAATAAGCCTACTGTAAGAATTTTACAAACGTCTGACAAAACTGAAAAATGTAAATTTCCAATTTCAACCAAACATGCTAGAAATGCTCCAATTGAGCTAATTAGCTTATTGTGAGAATATTACAAATGTCTGACAACACTGAAAAATGTAAATTTCCAATTTCAACCAAACATGCTAGAAATGCTCCAAATGAGCTAATTAGCTTATTCATAGAATATTGCAACTGTCTGACAAAAGTGAAAAATGTAAATTTCCAATTTCAACCAAACATGCTAGAAATGCTCCAATTGAGCTAATTAGCTTATTGTGAGAATATTGCAATTGTCTGACAAAAGTGAAAGATGTAAATTTCCAATTTCAACCAAACATGCTAGAAATGCTCCAATTGAGCTAATTAGCTTATTGTGAGAATATTACAAACGTCTGACAACACTGAAAAATGTAAAATTCTAATTTCAACCAAACATGCTAGAAATGCTCCAAATGAGCTAATTAGCTTATTGAGAGAATATTGCAATTGTCTGACAAAAGTGAAAAATGTAAATTTCCAATTTCAACCAAACATGCTAGAAATGCTCCAATTGAGCTAATTAGCTTATTGTGAGAATATTGCAATTGTCTGACAAAAGTGAAAAATGTAAATTTCCAATTTCAACCAAACATGCTAGAAATGCTCCAATTGAGCTAATTAGCTTATTGTGAGAATATTGCAATTGTCTGACAAAAGTGAAAAATGTAAATTTCCAATTTCAACCAAACATGCTAGAAATGCTCCAATTGAGCTAATTAGCTTATTGTGAGAATATTACAAACGTCTGACAACACTGAAAAATGTAAATTTCCAATTTAAACCAAACATGCTAGAAATGCTCCAATTGAGCTAATTAGCTTATTGTGAGAATATTGCAATTGTCTGACAAAAGTGAAAAATGTAATTTTCCAATTTCAATTAAACATGCTAGAAATGCTCAAATTGCGCAAATAAGCCTTCTGTAAAAATTTTACAAACGTCTGACAAAACTGAAAAATGTAAATTTCCAATTTCAACCAAACATGCTAGAAATGCTCCAATTGAGCTAATTAGCTTATTGTGAGAATATTGCAATTGTCTGACAAAAGTGAAAAATGTAAATTTCCAATTTCAACCAAACATGCTAGAAATGCTCCAAATGAGCTAATTAGCTTATTGAGAGAATATTGCAACTGTCTGACAAAAGTGAAAAATGTAAATTTCCAATTTCAACCAAACATGCTAGAAATGCTCCAATTGAGCTAATTAGCTTATTGTGAGAATATTGCAATTGTCTGACAAAAGTGAAAAATGTAAATTTCCAATTTCAACCAAACATGCTAGAAATGCTCCAATTGAGCTAATTAGCTTATTGTGAGAATATTACAAACGTCTAACAAAATTGAAAAATGTAAATTTCCAATTTCAACCAAACATGCTAGAAATGCTCTAATTGAGCTAATTAGCTTATTGTGAGAATATTGCAATTGTCTTACAAAAGTGAAAAATGTAAATTTCCAATTTCAACCAAACATGCTAGAAATGCTCCAATTGAGCTAATTAGCTTATTGTGAGAATATTACAAACGTCTGACAACACTGGAAAATGTAAATTTCCAATTTAAACCAAACATGCTAGAAATGCTCCAATTGAGCTAATTAGCTTATTGTGAGAATATTGCAATTGTCTGACAAAAGTGAAAAATGTAAATTTCCAATTTCAACCAAACATGCTAGAAATGCTCAAATTGCGCAAATAAGCCTACTGTAAGAATTTTACAAACGTCTGACAAAAGTGAAAAATGTAAATTTCCAATTTCAACCAAACATGCTAGAAATGCTCCAATTGAGCTAATTAGCTTATTGTGAGAATATTGCAATTGTCTGACAAAAGTGAAAAATGTAAATTTCCAATTTCAACCAAACATGCTAGAAATGCTCTAATTGAGCTAATTAGCTTATTGTGAGAATATTGCAATTGTCTGACAAAAGTGAAAAATGTAAATTTCCAATTTCAACCAAACATGCTAGAAATTCTCCAAATGAGCTAATTAGCTTATTGTGAGAATATTGCAATTGTCTGACAAAAGTGAAAAATGTAAATTTCCAATTTCAACCAAACATGCTAGAAATGCTCCAATTGAGCTAATTAGCTTATTGTGAGAATATTACAAACGTCTAACAAAATTGAAAAATGTATATTTCCAATTTCAACCAAACATGCTAGAAATGCTCCAATTGAGCTAATTAGCTTATTGTGAGAATATTGCAATTGTCTGACAGAAGTGAAAAATGTAAATTTGCAATTTCAACCAAACATGCTAGAAATGCTCCAATTTAGCTAATTAGCTTATTGTGAGAATATTACAAACGTCTGACAACACTGAAAAATGTAAATTTCCAATTTCAACCAAACATGCTAGAAATGCTCCAATTGAGCTAATTAGCTTATTGTGAGAATATTGCAATTGTCTGACAAAAGTGAAAAATGTAAATTTCCAATTTCAACCAAACATGCTAGAAATGCTCCAAATGAGTTAATTAGCTTATTGAGAGAATATTGCAACTGTCTGACAAAAGTGAAAAATGTAAATTTCCAATTTCAACCAAACATGCTAGAAATGCTCCAATTGAGCTAATTAGCTTATTGTGAGAATATTGCAATTGTCTGACAAAAGTGAAAAATGTAAATTTCCAATTTCAACCAAACATGCTAGAAATGCTCCAATTGAGCTAATTAGCTTATTGTGAGAATATTACAAACGTCTAACAAAATTGAAAAATGTAAATTTCCAATTTCAACCAAACATGCTAGAAATGCTCCAATTGAGCTAATTAGCTTATTGTGAGAATATTGCAATTGTCTTACAAAAGTGAAAAATGTAAATTTCCAATTTCAACCAAACATGCTAGAAATGCTCCAATTGAGCTAATTAGCTTATTGTGAGAATATTACAAACGTCTGACAACACTGGAAAATGTAAATTTCCAATTTAAACCAAACATGCTAGAAATGCTCCAATTGAGCTAATTAGCTTATTGTGAGAATATTGCAATTGTCTGACAAAAGTGAAAAATGTAAATTTCCAATTTCAACCAAACATGCTAGAAATGCTCAAATTGCGCAAATAAGCCTACTGTAAGAATTTTACAAACGTCTGACAAAAGTGAAAAATGTAAATTTCCAATTTCAACCAAGCATGCTAGAAATGCTCTAATTGAGCTAATTAGCTTATTGTGAGAATATTGCAATTGTCTGACAAAAGTGAAAAATGTAAATTTCCAATTTCAATTAAACATGCTAGAAATGCTCCAATTGAGCTAATTAGCTTATTGTGAGAATATTGCAATTGTCTGACAAAAGTGAAAAATGTAAATTTCCAATTTCAACCAAACATGCTAGAAATGCTCTAATTGAGCTAATTAGCTTATTGTGAGAATATTGCAATTGTCTGACAAAAGTGAAAAATGTAAATTTCCAATTTCAACCAAACATGCTAGAAATTCTCCAAATGAGCTAATTAGCTTATTGTGAGAATATTGCAATTGTCTGACAAAAGTGAAAAATGTAAATTTCCAATTTCAACCAAACATGCTAGAAATGCTCCAATTGAGCTAATTAGCTTATTGTGAGAATATTACAAACGTCTAACAAAATTGAAAAATGTATATTTCCAATTTCAACCAAACATGCTAGAAATGCTCCAATTGAGCTAATTAGCTTATTGTGAGAATATTGCAATTGTCTGACAGAAGTGAAAAATGTAAATTTGCAATTTCAACCAAACATGCTAGAAATGCTCCAATTTAGCTAATTAGCTTATTGTGAGAATATTACAAACGTCTGACAACACTGAAAAATGTAAATTTCCAATTTCAACCAAACATGCTAGAAATGCTCCAATTGAGCTAATTAGCTTATTGTGAGAATATTGCAATTGTCTGACAAAAGTGAAAAAAGTAAATTTCCAATTTCAACCAAACATGCTAGAAATGCTCAAATTGCGCAAACAAGCCTACTGTAAGAATTTTACAAACCTCTGACAAAACTGAAAAATGTAAATTTCCAATTTCAACCAAACATGCTAAAAATGCTCCAATTGAGCAAATTAGCTTATTGTGAGAATATTACAAACGTCTGACAACACTGAAAAATGTAAATTTCTAATTTCAACCAAACATGCTAGAAATGCTCCAAATGAGCTAATTAGCTTATTGAGAGAATATTGCAATTGTCTGACAAAAGTGAAAAATGTGAATTTCCAATTTCAACCAAACATGCTAGAAATGCTCCAATTGAGCTAATTAGCTTATTGTGAGAATATTGCAATTGTCTGACAAAAGTGAAAAATGTGAATTTCCAATTTCAACCAAACATGCTAGAAATGCTCCAATTGAGCTAATTAGCTTATTGTGAGAATATTGCAATTGTCTGACAAAAGTGAAAAATGTAAATTTCCAATTTCAACCAAACATGCTAGAAATGCTCCAATTGAGCTAATTAGCTTATTGTGAGAATATTACAAACGTCTGACAACACTGAAAAATGTAAATTTCCAATTTCAACCAAACATGCTAGAAATGCTCCAATTGAGCTAATTAGCTTATTGTGAGAATATTGCAATTGTCTGACAGAAGTGAAAAATGTAAATTTGCAATTTCAACCAAACATGCTAGAAATGCTCCAATTTAGCTAATTAGCTTATTGTGAGAATATTACAAACGTCTGACAACACTGAAAAATGTAAATTTCCAATTTCAACCAAACATGCTAGAAATGCTCCAATTGAGCTAATTAGCTTATTGTGAGAATATTGCAATTGTCTGACAAAAGTGAAAAAAGTAAATTTCCAATTTCAACCAAACATGCTAGAAATGCTCAAATTGCGCAAACAAGCCTACTGTAAGAATTTTACAAACCTCTGACAAAACTGAAAAATGTAAATTTCCAATTTCAACCAAACATGCTAAAAATGCTCCAATTGAGCAAATTAGCTTATTGTGAGAATATTACAAACGTCTGACAACACTGAATAATGTAAATTTCTAATTTCAACCAAACATGCTAGAAATGCTCCAAATGAGCTAATTAGCTTATTGAGAGAATATTGCAATTGTCTGACAAAAGTGAAAAATGTGAATTTCCAATTTCAACCAAACATGCTAGAAATGCTCCAAATGAGCTAATTAGCTTATTGAGAGAATATTGCAATTGTCTGACAAAAGTGAAAAATGTGAATTTCCAATTTCAACCAAACATGCTAGAAATGCTCCAATTGAGCTAATTAGCTTATTGTGAGAATATTGCAATTGTCTGACAAAAGTGAAAAATGTAAATTTCCAATTTCAACCAAACATGCTAGAAATGCTCCAATTGAGCTAATTAGCTTATTGTGAGAATATTGCAATTGTCTGACAAAAGTGAAAAAAGTAAATTTCCAATTTCAACCAAACATGCTAGAAATGCTCAAATTGCGCAAATAAGCCTTCTGTAAGAATTTTACAAACGTCTGACAAAACTGAAAAATGTAAATTTCCAATTTCAACCAAACATGCTAGAAATGCTCCAATTGAGCTAATTAGCTTATTGTGAGAATATTACAAATGTCTGACAACACTGAAAAATGTAAATTTCCAATTTCAACCAAACATGCTAGAAATGCTCCAAATGAGCTAATTAGCTTATTCATAGAATATTGCAACTGTCTGACAAAAGTGAAAAATGTAAATTTCCAATTTCAACCAAACATGCTAGAAATGCTCCAATTGAGCTAATTAGCTTATTGTGAGAATATTGCAATTGTCTGACAAAAGTGAAAGATGTAAATTTCCAATTTCAACCAAACATGCTAGAAATGCTCCAATTGAGCTAATTAGCTTATTGTGAGAATATTACAAACGTCTGACAACACTGAAAAATGTAAAATTCTAATTTCAACCAAACATGCTAGAAATGCTCCAAATGAGCTAATTAGCTTATTGAGAGAATATTGCAATTGTCTGACAAAAGTGAAAAATGTAAATTTCCAATTTCAACCAAACATGCTAGAAATGCTCCAATTGAGCTAATTAGCTTATTGTGAGAATATTGCAATTGTCTGACAAAAGTGAAAAATGTAAATTTCCAATTTCAACCAAACATGCTAGAAATGCTCCAATTGAGCTAATTAGCTTATTGTGAGAATATTGCAATTGTCTGACAAAAGTGAAAAATGTAAATTTCCAATTTCAACCAAACATGCTAGAAATGCTCCAATTGAGCTAATTAGCTTATTGTGAGAATATTACAAACGTCTGACAACACTGAAAAATGTAAATTTCCAATTTAAACCAAACATGCTAGAAATGCTCCAATTGAGCTAATTAGCTTATTGTGAGAATATTGCAATTGTCTGACAAAAGTGAAAAATGTAATTTTCCAATTTCAATTAAACATGCTAGAAATGCTCAAATTGCGCAAATAAGCCTTCTGTAAGAATTTTACAAACGTCTGACAAAACTGAAAAATGTAAATTTCCAATTTCAACCAAACATGCTAGAAATGCTCCAATTGAGCTAATTAGCTTATTGTGAGAATATTGCAATTGTCTGACAAAAGTGAAAAATGTAAATTTCCAATTTCAACCAAACATGCTAGAAATGCTCCAAATGAGCTAATTAGCTTATTGAGAGAATATTGCAACTGTCTGACAAAAGTGAAAAATGTAAATTTCCAATTTCAACCAAACATGCTAGAAATGCTCCAATTGAGCTAATTAGCTTATTGTGAGAATATTGCAATTGTCTGACAAAAGTGAAAAATGTAAATTTCCAATTTCAACCAAACATGCTAGAAATGCTCCAATTGAGCTAATTAGCTTATTGTGAGAATATTACAAACGTCTAACAAAATTGAAAAATGTAAATTTCCAATTTCAACCAAACATGCTAGAAATGCTCCAATTGAGCTAATTAGCTTATTGTGAGAATATTGCAATTGTCTTACAAAAGTGAAAAATGTAAATTTCCAATTTCAACCAAACATGCTAGAAATGCTCCAATTGAGCTAATTAGCTTATTGTGAGAATATTACAAACGTCTGACAACACTGGAAAATGTAAATTTCCAATTTAAACCAAACATGCTAGAAATGCTCCAATTGAGCTAATTAGCTTATTGTGAGAATATTGCAATTGTCTGACAAAAGTGAAAAATGTAAATTTCCAATTTCAACCAAACATGCTAGAAATGCTCAAATTGCGCAAATAAGCCTACTGTAAGAATTTTACAAACGTCTGACAAAAGTGAAAAATGTAAATTTCCAATTTCAACCAAACATGCTAGAAATGCTCCAATTGAGCTAATTAGCTTATTGTGAGAATATTGCAATTGTCTGACAAAAGTGAAAAATGTAAATTTCCAATTTCAACCAAACATGCTAGAAATGCTCTAATTGAGCTAATTAGCTTATTGTGAGAATATTGCAATTGTCTGACAAAAGTGAAAAATGTAAATTTCCAATTTCAACCAAACATGCTAGAAATTCTCCAAATGAGCTAATTAGCTTATTGTGAGAATATTGCAATTGTCTGACAAAAGTGAAAAATGTAAATTTCCAATTTCAACCAAACATGCTAGAAATGCTCCAATTGAGCTAATTAGCTTATTGTGAGAATATTACAAACGTCTAACAAAATTGAAAAATGTATATTTCCAATTTCAACCAAACATGCTAGAAATGCTCCAATTGAGCTAATTAGCTTATTGTGAGAATATTGCAATTGTCTGACAGAAGTGAAAAATGTAAATTTGCAATTTCAACCAAACATGCTAGAAATGCTCCAATTTAGCTAATTAGCTTATTGTGAGAATATTACAAACGTCTGACAACACTGAAAAATGTAAATTTCCAATTTCAACCAAACATGCTAGAAATGCTCCAATTGAGCTAATTAGCTTATTGTGAGAATATTGCAATTGTCTGACAAAAGTGAAAAATGTAAATTTCCAATTTCAACCAAACATGCTAGAAATGCTCCAAATGAGTTAATTAGCTTATTGAGAGAATATTGCAACTGTCTGACAAAAGTGAAAAATGTAAATTTCCAATTTCAACCAAACATGCTAGAAATGCTCCAATTGAGCTAATTAGCTTATTGTGAGAATATTGCAATTGTCTGACAAAAGTGAAAAATGTAAATTTCCAATTTCAACCAAACATGCTAGAAATGCTCCAATTGAGCTAATTAGCTTATTGTGAGAATATTACAAACGTCTAACAAAATTGAAAAATG
Organism: Watersipora subatra; assembly: GCF_963576615.1. NCBI lineage: Eukaryota > Metazoa > Bryozoa > Gymnolaemata > Cheilostomatida > Watersiporidae > Watersipora > Watersipora subatra. The sequence continues at coordinate 446,056 of NW_027045330.1, read as the reverse complement.
TAAATTTCCAATTTCAACCAAACATGCTAGAAATGCTCCAATTGAGCTAATTAGCTTATTGTGAGAATATTGCAATTGTCTTACAAAAGTGAAAAATGTAAATTTCCAATTTCAACCAAACATGCTAGAAATGCTCCAATTGAGCTAATTAGCTTATTGTGAGAATATTACAAACGTCTGACAACACTGGAAAATGTAAATTTCCAATTTAAACCAAACATGCTAGAAATGCTCCAATTGAGCTAATTAGCTTATTGTGAGAATATTGCAATTGTCTGACAAAAGTGAAAAATGTAAATTTCCAATTTCAACCAAACATGCTAGAAATGCTCAAATTGCGCAAATAAGCCTACTGTAAGAATTTTACAAACGTCTGACAAAAGTGAAAAATGTAAATTTCCAATTTCAACCAAACATGCTAGAAATGCTCTAATTGAGCTAATTAGCTTATTGTGAGAATATTGCAATTGTCTGACAAAAGTGAAAAATGTAAATTTCCAATTTCAATTAAACATGCTAGAAATGCTCCAATTGAGCTAATTAGCTTATTGTGAGAATATTGCAATTGTCTGACAAAAGTGAAAAATGTAAATTTCCAATTTCAACCAAACATGCTAGAAATGCTCTAATTGAGCTAATTAGCTTATTGTGAGAATATTGCAATTGTCTGACAAAAGTGAAAAATGTAAATTTCCAATTTCAACCAAACATGCTAGAAATTCTCCAAATGAGCTAATTAGCTTATTGTGAGAATATTGCAATTGTCTGACAAAAGTGAAAAATGTAAATTTCCAATTTCAACCAAACATGCTAGAAATGCTCCAATTGAGCTAATTAGCTTATTGTGAGAATATTACAAACGTCTAACAAAATTGAAAAATGTATATTTCCAATTTCAACCAAACATGCTAGAAATGCTCCAATTGAGCTAATTAGCTTATTGTGAGAATATTGCAATTGTCTGACAGAAGTGAAAAATGTAAATTTGCAATTTCAACCAAGCATGCTAGAAATGCTCCAATTTAGCTAATTAGCTTATTGTGAGAATATTACAAACGTCTGACAACACTGAAAAATGTAAATTTCCAATTTCAACCAAACATGCTAGAAATGCTCCAATTGAGCTAATTAGCTTATTGTGAGAATATTGCAATTGTCTGACAAAAGTGAAAAAAGTAAATTTCCAATTTCAACCAAACATGCTAGAAATGCTCAAATTGCGCAAACAAGCCTACTGTAAGAATTTTACAAACCTCTGACAAAACTGAAAAATGTAAATTTCCAATTTCAACCAAACATGCTAAAAATGCTCCAATTGAGCAAATTAGCTTATTGTGAGAATATTACAAACGTCTGACAACACTGAAAAATGTAAATTTCTAATTTCAACCAAACATGCTAGAAATGCTCCAAATGAGCTAATTAGCTTATTGAGAGAATATTGCAATTGTCTGACAAAAGTGAAAAATGTGAATTTCCAATTTCAACCAAACATGCTAGAAATGCTCCAATTGAGCTAATTAGCTTATTGTGAGAATATTGCAATTGTCTGACAAAAGTGAAAAATGTGAATTTCCAATTTCAACCAAACATGCTAGAAATGCTCCAATTGAGCTAATTAGCTTATTGTGAGAATATTGCAATTGTCTGACAAAAGTGAAAAATGTAAATTTCCAATTTCAACCAAACATGCTAGAAATGCTCCAATTGAGCTAATTAGCTTATTGTGAGAATATTACAAACGTCTGACAACACTGAAAAATGTAAATTTCCAATTTCAACCAAACATGCTAGAAATGCTCCAATTGAGCTAATTAGCTTATTGTGAGAATATTGCAATTGTCTGACAGAAGTGAAAAATGTAAATTTGCAATTTTAACCAAACATGCTAGAAATGCTCCAATTTAGCTAATTAGCTTATTGTGAGAATATTACAAACGTCTGACAACACTGAAAAATGTAAATTTCCAATTTCAACCAAACATGCTAGAAATGCTCCAATTGAGCTAATTAGCTTATTGTGAGAATATTGCAATTGTCTGACAAAAGTGAAAAAAGTAAATTTCCAATTTCAACCAAACATGCTAGAAATGCTCAAATTGCGCAAACAAGCCTACTGTAAGAATTTTACAAACCTCTGACAAAACTGAAAAATGTAAATTTCCAATTTCAACCAAACATGCTAAAAATGCTCCAATTGAGCAAATTAGCTTATTGTGAGAATATTACAAACGTCTGACAACACTGAATAATGTAAATTTCTAATTTCAACCAAACATGCTAGAAATGCTCCAAATGAGCTAATTAGCTTATTGAGAGAATATTGCAATTGTCTGACAAAAGTGAAAAATGTGAATTTCCAATTTCAACCAAACATGCTAGAAATGCTCCAAATGAGCTAATTAGCTTATTGAGAGAATATTGCAATTGTCTGACAAAAGTGAAAAATGTGAATTTCCAATTTCAACCAAACATGCTAGAAATGCTCCAATTGAGCTAATTAGCTTATTGTGAGAATATTGCAATTGTCTGACAAAAGTGAAAAATGTAAATTTCCAATTTCAACCAAACATGCTAGAAATGCTCCAATTGAGCTAATTAGCTTATTGTGAGAATATTGCAATTGTCTGACAAAAGTGAAAAAAGTAAATTTCCAATTTCAACCAAACATGCTAGAAATGCTCAAATTGCGCAAATAAGCCTTCTGTAAGAATTTTACAAACGTCTGACAAAACTGAAAAATGTAAATTTCCAATTTCAACCAAACATGCTAGAAATGCTCCAATTGAGCTAATTAGCTTATTGTGAGAATATTGCAATTGTCTGACAAAAGTGAAAAATGTAAATTTCCAATTTCAACCAAACATGCTAGAAATGCTCCAAATGAGCTAATTAGCTTATTGAGAGAATATTGCAACTGTCTGACAAAAGTGAAAAATGTAAATTTCCAATTTCAACCAAACATGCTAGAAATGCTCCAATTGAGCTAATTAGCTTATTGTGAGAATATTGCAATTGTCTGACAAAAGTGAAAAATGTAAATTTCCAATTTCAACCAAACATGCTAGAAATGCTCCAATTGAGCTAATTAGCTTATTGTGAGAATATTACAAACGTCTAACAAAATTGAAAAATGTAAATTTCCAATTTCAACCAAACATGCTAGAAATGCTCCAATTGAGCTAATTAGCTTATTGTGAGAATATTGCAATTGTCTTACAAAAGTGAAAAATGTAAATTTCCAATTTCAACCAAACATGCTAGAAATGCTCCAATTGAGCTAATTAGCTTATTGTGAGAATATTACAAACGTCTGACAACACTGGAAAATGTAAATTTCCAATTTAAACCAAACATGCTAGAAATGCTCCAATTGAGCTAATTAGCTTATTGTGAGAATATTGCAATTGTCTGACAAAAGTGAAAAATGTAAATTTCCAATTTCAACCAAACATGCTAGAAATGCTCAAATTGCGCAAATAAGCCTACTGTAAGAATTTTACAAACGTCTGACAAAAGTGAAAAATGTAAATTTCCAATTTCAACCAAACATGCTAGAAATGCTCCAATTGAGCTAATTAGCTTATTGTGAGAATATTGCAATTGTCTGACAAAAGTGAAAAATGTAAATTTCCAATTTCAACCAAACATGCTAGAAATGCTCTAATTGAGCTAATTAGCTTATTGTGAGAATATTGCAATTGTCTGACAAAAGTGAAAAATGTAAATTTCCAATTTCAACCAAACATGCTAGAAATTCTCCAAATGAGCTAATTAGCTTATTGTGAGAATATTGCAATTGTCTGACAAAAGTGAAAAATGTAAATTTCCAATTTCAACCAAACATGCTAGAAATGCTCCAATTGAGCTAATTAGCTTATTGTGAGAATATTACAAACGTCTAACAAAATTGAAAAATGTATATTTCCAATTTCAACCAAACATGCTAGAAATGCTCCAATTGAGCTAATTAGCTTATTGTGAGAATATTGCAATTGTCTGACAGAAGTGAAAAATGTAAATTTGCAATTTCAACCAAACATGCTAGAAATGCTCCAATTTAGCTAATTAGCTTATTGTGAGAATATTACAAACGTCTGACAACACTGAAAAATGTAAATTTCCAATTTCAACCAAACATGCTAGAAATGCTCCAATTGAGCTAATTAGCTTATTGTGAGAATATTGCAATTGTCTGACAAAAGTGAAAAATGTAAATTTCCAATTTCAACCAAACATGCTAGAAATGCTCCAAATGAGCTAATTAGCTTATTGAGAGAATATTGCAACTGTCTGACAAAAGTGAAAAATGTAAATTTCCAATTTCAACCAAACATGCTAGAAATGCTCCAATTGAGCTAATTAGCTTATTGTGAGAATATTGCAATTGTCTGACAAAAGTGAAAAATGTAAATTTCCAATTTCAACCAAACATGCTAGAAATGCTCCAATTGAGCTAATTAGCTTATTGTGAGAATATTACAAACGTCTAACAAAATTGAAAAATGTAAATTTCCAATTTCAACCAAACATGCTAGAAATGCTCCAATTGAGCTAATTAGCTTATTGTGAGAATATTGCAATTGTCTTACAAAAGTGAAAAATGTAAATTTCCAATTTCAACCAAACATGCTAGAAATGCTCCAATTGAGCTAATTAGCTTATTGTGAGAATATTACAAACGTCTGACAACACTGGAAAATGTAAATTTCCAATTTAAACCAAACATGCTAGAAATGCTCCAATTGAGCTAATTAGCTTATTGTGAGAATATTGCAATTGTCTGACAAAAGTGAAAAATGTAAATTTCCAATTTCAACCAAACATGCTAGAAATGCTCAAATTGCGCAAATAAGCCTACTGTAAGAATTTTACAAACATCTGACAAAAGTGAAAAATGTAAATTTCCAATTTCAATTAAACATGCTAGAAATGCTCCAATTGAGCTAATTAGCTTATTGTGAGAATATTGCAATTGTCTGACAAAAGTGAAAAATGTAAATTTCCAATTTCAACCAAACATGCTAGAAATGCTCCAATTGAGCTAATTAGCTTATTGTGAGAATATTGCAATTGTCTGACAAAAGTGAAAAATGTAAATTTCCAATTTCAACCAAACATGCTAGAATTGCTCCAATTGAGCTAATTAGCTTATTGTGAGAATATTACAAACGTCTAACAAAATTGAAAAATGTAAATTTCCATTTTCAACCAAACATGCTAGAAATGCTCCAATTGAGCTAACTAGCTTATTGTGAGAATATTGCAATTGTCTGAAAAAAGTGAAAAATGTAAATTTCCAATTTCAACCAAACATGCTAGAAATGCTCCAATTGAGCTAATTAGCTTATTGTGAGAATATTACAAACGTCTGACAACACTGAAAAATGTAAATTTCCAATTTCAACCAAACATGCTAGAAATGCTCCAATTGAGCTAATTAGCTTATTGTGAGAATATTGCAATTGTCTGACAAAAGTGAAAAATGTAAATTTCCAATTTCAACCAAACATGCTAGAAATGCTCAAATTGCGCAAATAAGCTTACTGTAAAAATTTTACAAACGTCTGACTAAACTGAAAAATGTAAATTTCCAATTTCAACCAAACATGCTAGAAATGCTCCAATTGAGCTAATTAGCTTATTGTGAGAATATTACAAACGTCTGACAACACTGAAAAATGTAAATTTCTAATTTCAACCAAACATGCTAGAAATGCTCCAAATGAGCTAATTAGCTTATTGAGAGAATATTGCAATTGTCTGACAAAAGTGAAAAATGTAAAATTCCAATTTCAACCAAACATGCTAGAAATGCTCCAATTGAGCTAATTAGCTTGTTGTGAGAATATTGCAATTGTCTGACAAAAGTGAGAAATGTAAATTTCCAATTTCAACCAAACATGCTAGAAATGCTCCAATTGAGCTAATTAGCTTATTGTGAGAATACTATAAACGTCTGACAAAACTGAAAAATGTAAATTCCCAATTTCAACCAAACATGCTAGAAATGCTCCAATTGAGCTAATTAGCTTATTGTGAGAATATTACCAACGTCTAACAAAATTGAAAAATGTAAGTTTCCAATTTCAACCAAACATGCTAGAAATGCTCAAACTGAGCTAATTAGCTTATTGTGAGAATATTGCAATTGTCTGACAAAAGTGAAAAATGTAAATTTCCAATTTCAACCAAACATGCTAGAAATGCTCCAATTGAGCTAATTAGCTTATTGCGAGAATATTGCAATTGTCTGACAAAAGTGAAAAATGTAAATTTCCAATTTCAACCAAACATGCTAGAAATGCTCCAATTGAGCTAATTAGCTTATTGTGAGAATATTACAAACGTCTGACAACACTGAAAAATGTAAATTTCCAATTTCAACCAAACATGCTAGAAATGCTCCAATTGAGCTAATTAGCTTATTGTGAGAATATTGCAATTGTCTGACAAAAGTGAAAAATGTAAATTTCCAATTTCAACCAAACATGCTAGAAATGCTCAAATTGCGCAAATAAGCTTACTGTAAAAATTTTACAAACGTCTGACTAAACTGAAAAATGTAAATTTCCAATTTCAACCAAACATGCTAGAAATGCTCCAATTGAGCTAATTAGCTTATTGTGAGAATATTACAAACGTCTGACAACACTGAAAAATGTAAATTTCTAATTTCAACCAAACATGCTAGAAATGCTCCAAATGAGCTAATTAGCTTATTGAGAGAATATTGCAATTGTCTGACAAAAGTGAAAAATGTAAAATTCCAATTTCAACCAAACATGCTAGAAATGCTCCAATTGAGCTAATTAGCTTATTGTGAGAATATTGCAATTGTCTGACAAAAGTGAAAAATGTAAATTTCCAATTTCAACCAAACATGCTAGAAATGCTCCAATTGAGCTAATTAGCTTATTGTGAGAATATTACAAACGTCTAACAAAATTGAAAAATGTAAATTTCCAATTTCAACCAAACATGCTAGAAATGCTCCAATTGAGCTAATTAGCTTATTGTGAGAATATTGCAATTGTCTTACAAAAGTGAAAAATGTAAATTTCCAATTTCAACCAAACATGCTAGAAATGCTCCAATTGAGCTAATTAGCTTATTGTGAGAATATTACAAACGTCTGACAACACTGGAAAATGTAAATTTCCAATTTAAACCAAACATGCTAGAAATGCTCAAATTGCGCAAATAAGCCTTCTGTAAGAATTTTACAAACGTCTGACAAAACTGAAAAATGTAAATTTCCAATTTCAACCAAACATGCTAGAAATGCTCCAATTGAGCTAATTAGCTTATTGTGAGAATATTGCAATTGTCTGACAAAAGTGAAAAATGTAAATTTCCAATTTCAACCAAACATGCTAGAAATGCTCCAAATGAGCTAATTAGCTTATTGAGAGAATATTGCAACTGTCTGACAAAAGTGAAAAATGTAAATTTCCAATTTCAACCAAACATGCTAGAAATGCTCCAATTGAGCTAATTAGCTTATTGTGAGAATATTGCAATTGTCTGACAAAAGTGAAAAATGTAAATTTCCAATTTCAACCAAACATGCTAGAAATGCTCCAATTGAGCTAATTAGCTTATTGTGAGAATATTACAAACGTCTAACAAAATTGAAAAATGTAAATTTCCAATTTCAACCAAACATGCTAGAAATGCTCCAATTGAGCTAATTAGCTTATTGTGAGAATATTGCAATTGTCTTACAAAAGTGAAAAATGTAAATTTCCAATTTCAACCAAACATGCTAGAAATGCTCCAATTGAGCTAATTAGCTTATTGTGAGAATATTACAAACGTCTGACAACACTGGAAAATGTAAATTTCCAATTTAAACCAAACATGCTAGAAATGCTCCAATTGAGCTAATTAGCTTATTGTGAGAATATTGCAATTGTCTGACAAAAGTGAAAAATGTAAATTTCCAATTTCAACCAAACATGCTAGAAATGCTCAAATTGCGCAAATAAGCCTACTGTAAGAATTTTACAAACGTCTGACAAAAGTGAAAAATGTAAATTTCCAATTTCAACCAAACATGCTAGAAATGCTCCAATTGAGCTAATTAGCTTATTGTGAGAATATTGCAATTGTCTGACAAAAGTGAAAAATGTAAATTTCCAATTTCAACCAAACATGCTAGAAATGCTCTAATTGAGCTAATTAGCTTATTGTGAGAATATTGCAATTGTCTGACAAAAGTGAAAAATGTAAATTTCCAATTTCAACCAAACATGCTAGAAATTCTCCAAATGAGCTAATTAGCTTATTGTGAGAATATTGCAATTGTCTGACAAAAGTGAAAAATGTAAATTTCCAATTTCAACCAAACATGCTAGAAATGCTCCAATTGAGCTAATTAGCTTATTGTGAGAATATTACAAACGTCTAACAAAATTGAAAAATGTATATTTCCAATTTCAACCAAACATGCTAGAAATGCTCCAATTGAGCTAATTAGCTTATTGTGAGAATATTGCAATTGTCTGACAGAAGTGAAAAATGTAAATTTGCAATTTCAACCAAACATGCTAGAAATGCTCCAATTTAGCTAATTAGCTTATTGTGAGAATATTACAAACGTCTGACAACACTGAAAAATGTAAATTTCCAATTTCAACCAAACATGCTAGAAATGCTCCAATTGAGCTAATTAGCTTATTGTGAGAATATTGCAATTGTCTGACAAAAGTGAAAAATGTAAATTTCCAATTTCAACCAAACATGCTAGAAATGCTCCAAATGAGCTAATTAGCTTATTGAGAGAATATTGCAACTGTCTGACAAAAGTGAAAAATGTAAATTTCCAATTTCAACCAAACATGCTAGAAATGCTCCAATTGAGCTAATTAGCTTATTGTGAGAATATTGCAATTGTCTGACAAAAGTGAAAAATGTAAATTTCCAATTTCAACCAAACATGCTAGAAATGCTCCAATTGAGCTAATTAGCTTATTGTGAGAATATTACAAACGTCTAACAAAATTGAAAAATGTAAATTTCCAATTTCAACCAAACATGCTAGAAATGCTCCAATTGAGCTAATTAGCTTATTGTGAGAATATTGCAATTGTCTTACAAAAGTGAAAAATGTAAATTTCCAATTTCAACCAAACATGCTAGAAATGCTCCAATTGAGCTAATTAGCTTATTGTGAGAATATTACAAACGTCTGACAACACTGGAAAATGTAAATTTCCAATTTAAACCAAACATGCTAGAAATGCTCCAATTGAGCTAATTAGCTTATTGTGAGAATATTGCAATTGTCTGACAAAAGTGAAAAATGTAAATTTCCAATTTCAACCAAACATGCTAGAAATGCTCAAATTGCGCAAATAAGCCTACTGTAAGAATTTTACAAACATCTGACAAAAGTGAAAAATGTAAATTTCCAATTTCAATTAAACATGCTAGAAATGCTCCAATTGAGCTAATTAGCTTATTGTGAGAATATTGCAATTGTCTGACAAAAGTGAAAAATGTAAATTTCCAATTTCAACCAAACATGCTAGAAATGCTCCAATTGAGCTAATTAGCTTATTGTGAGAATATTGCAATTGTCTGACAAAAGTGAAAAATGTAAATTTCCAATTTCAACCAAACATGCTAGAATTGCTCCAATTGAGCTAATTAGCTTATTGTGAGAATATTACAAACGTCTAACAAAATTGAAAAATGTAAATTTCCATTTTCAACCAAACATGCTAGAAATGCTCCAATTGAGCTAACTAGCTTATTGTGAGAATATTGCAATTGTCTGAAAAAAGTGAAAAATGTAAATTTCCAATTTCAACCAAACATGCTAGAAATGCTCCAATTGAGCTAATTAGCTTATTGTGAGAATATTACAAACGTCTGACAACACTGAAAAATGTAAATTTCCAATTTCAACCAAACATGCTAGAAATGCTCCAATTGAGCTAATTAGCTTATTGTGAGAATATTGCAATTGTCTGACAAAAGTGAAAAATGTAAATTTCCAATTTCAACCAAACATGCTAGAAATGCTCAAATTGCGCAAATAAGCTTACTGTAAAAATTTTACAAACGTCTGACTAAACTGAAAAATGTAAATTTCCAATTTCAACCAAACATGCTAGAAATGCTCCAATTGAGCTAATTAGCTTATTGTGAGAATATTACAAACGTCTGACAACACTGAAAAATGTAAATTTCTAATTTCAACCAAACATGCTAGAAATGCTCCAAATGAGCTAATTAGCTTATTGAGAGAATATTGCAATTGTCTGACAAAAGTGAAAAATGTAAAATTCCAATTTCAACCAAACATGCTAGAAATGCTCCAATTGAGCTAATTAGCTTGTTGTGAGAATATTGCAATTGTCTGACAAAAGTGAGAAATGTAAATTTCCAATTTCAACCAAACATGCTAGAAATGCTCCAATTGAGCTAATTAGCTTATTGTGAGAATACTATAAACGTCTGACAAAACTGAAAAATGTAAATTCCCAATTTCAACCAAACATGCTAGAAATGCTCCAATTGAGCTAATTAGCTTATTGTGAGAATATTACCAACGTCTAACAAAATTGAAAAATGTAAGTTTCCAATTTCAACCAAACATGCTAGAAATGCTCAAACTGAGCTAATTAGCTTATTGTGAGAATATTGCAATTGTCTGACAAAAGTGAAAAATGTAAATTTCCAATTTCAACCAAACATGCTAGAAATGCTCCAATTGAGCTAATTAGCTTATTGCGAGAATATTGCAATTGTCTGACAAAAGTGAAAAATGTAAATTTCCAATTTCAACCAAACATGCTAGAAATGCTCCAATTGAGCTAATTAGCTTATTGTGAGAATATTACAAACGTCTGACAACACTGAAAAATGTAAATTTCCAATTTCAACCAAACATGCTAGAAATGCTCCAATTGAGCTAATTAGCTTATTGTGAGAATATTGCAATTGTCTGACAAAAGTGAAAAATGTAAATTTCCAATTTCAACCAAACATGCTAGAAATGCTCAAATTGCGCAAATAAGCTTACTGTAAAAATTTTACAAACGTCTGACTAAACTGAAAAATGTAAATTTCCAATTTCAACCAAACATGCTAGAAATGCTCCAATTGAGCTAATTAGCTTATTGTGAGAATATTACAAACGTCTGACAACACTGAAAAATGTAAATTTCTAATTTCAACCAAACATGCTAGAAATGCTCCAAATGAGCTAATTAGCTTATTGAGAGAATATTGCAATTGTCTGACAAAAGTGAAAAATGTAAAATTCCAATTTCAACCAAACATGCTAGAAATGCTCCAATTGAGCTAATTAGCTTATTGTGAGAATATTGCAATTGTCTGACAAAAGTGAAAAATGTAAATTTCCAATTTCAACCAAACATGCTAGAAATGCTCCAATTGAGCTAATTAGCTTATTGTGAGAATATTACAAACGTCTAACAAAATTGAAAAATGTAAATTTCCAATTTCAACCAAACATGCTAGAAATGCTCCAATTGAGCTAATTAGCTTATTGTGAGAATATTGCAATTGTCTTACAAAAGTGAAAAATGTAAATTTCCAATTTCAACCAAACATGCTAGAAATGCTCCAATTGAGCTAATTAGCTTATTGTGAGAATATTACAAACGTCTGACAACACTGGAAAATGTAAATTTCCAATTTAAACCAAACATGCTAGAAATGCTCCAATTGAGCTAATTAGCTTATTGTGAGAATATTGCAATTGTCTGACAAAAGTGAAAAATGTAAATTTCCAATTTCAACCAAACATGCTAGAAATGCTCAAATTGCGCAAATAAGCCTACTGTAAGAATTTTACAAACGTCTGACAAAAGTGAAAAATGTAAATTTCCAATTTCAACCAAACATGCTAGAAATGCTCCAATTGAGCTAATTAGCTTATTGTGAGAATATTGCAATTGTCTGACAAAAGTGAAAAATGTAAATTTCCAATTTCAACCAAACATGCTAGAAATGCTCTAATTGAGCTAATTAGCTTATTGTGAGAATATTGCAATTGTCTGACAAAAGTGAAAAATGTAAATTTCCAATTTCAACCAAACATGCTAGAAATTCTCCAAATGAGCTAATTAGCTTATTGTGAGAATATTGCAATTTTCTGACAAAAGTGAAAAATGTAAATTTCCAATTTCAACCAAACATGCTAGAAATGCTCCAATTGAGCTAATTAGCTTATTGTGAGAATATTACAAACGTCTAACAAAATTGAAAAATGTATATTTCCAATTTCAACCAAACATGCTAGAAATGCTCCAATTGAGCTAATTAGCTTATTGTGAGAATATTGCAATTGTCTGACAGAAGTGAAAAATGTAAATTTGCAATTTCAACCAAACATGCTAGAAATGCTCCAATTTAGCTAATTAGCTTATTGTGAGAATATTACAAACGTCTGACAACACTGAAAAATGTAAATTTCCAATTTCAACCAAACATGCTAGAAATGCTCCAATTGAGCTAATTAGCTTATTGTGAGAATATTGCAATTGTCTGACAAAAGTGAAAAATGTAAATTTCCAATTTCAACCAAACATGCTAGAAATGCTCCAAATGAGCTAATTAGCTTATTGAGAGAATATTGCAACTGTCTGACAAAAGTGAAAAATGTAAATTTCCAATTTCAACCAAACATGCTAGAAATGCTCCAATTGAGCTAATTAGCTTATTGTGAGAATATTGCAATTGTCTGACAAAAGTGAAAAATGTAAATTTCCAATTTCAACCAAACATGCTAGAAATGCTCCAATTGAGCTAATTAGCTTATTGTGAGAATATTACAAACGTCTAACAAAATTGAAAAATGTAAATTTCCAATTTCAACCAAACATGCTAGAAATGCTCCAATTGAGCTAATTAGCTTATTGTGAGAATATTGCAATTGTCTTACAAAAGTGAAAAATGTAAATTTCCAATTTCAACCAAACATGCTAGAAATGCTCCAATTGAGCTAATTAGCTTATTGTGAGAATATTACAAACGTCTGACAACACTGGAAAATGTAAATTTCCAATTTAAACCAAACATGCTAGAAATGCTCCAATTGAGCTAATTAGCTTATTGTGAGAATATTGCAATTGTCTGACAAAAGTGAAAAATGTAAATTTCCAATTTCAACCAAACATGCTAGAAATGCTCAAATTGCGCAAATAAGCCTACTGTAAGAATTTTACAAACGTCTGACAAAAGTGAAAAATGTAAATTTCCAATTTCAATTAAACATGCTAGAAATGCTCCAATTGAGCTAATTAGCTTATTGTGAGAATATTGCAATTGTCTGACAAAAGTGAAAAATGTAAATTTCCAATTTCAACCAAACATGCTAGAAATGCTCTAATTGAGCTAATTAGCTTATTGTGAGAATATTGCAATTGTCTGACAAAAGTGAAAAATGTAAATTTCCAATTTCAACCAAACATGCTAGAAATGCTCCAATTGAGCTAATTAGCTTATTGTGAGAATATTGCAATTGTCTGACAAAAGTGAAAAATGTAAATTTCCAATTTCAACCAAACATGCTAGAAATGCTCCAATTGAGCTAATTAGCTTATTGTGAGAATATTACAAACGTCTAACAAAATTGAAAAATGTATATTTCCAATTTCAACCAAACATGCTAGAAATGCTCCAATTGAGCTAATTAGCTTATTGTGAGAATATTGCAATTGTCTGACAGAAGTGAAAAATGTAAATTTGCAATTTCAACCAAACATGCTAGAAATGCTCCAATTTAGCTAATTAGCTTATTGTGAGAATATTACAAACGTCTGACAACACTGAAAAATGTAAATTTCCAATTTCAACCAAACATGCTAGAAATGCTCCAATTGAGCTAATTAGCTTATTGTGAGAATATTGCAATTGTCTGACAAAAGTGAAAAAAGTAAATTTCCAATTTCAACCAAACATGCTAGAAATGCTCAAATTGCGCAAACAAGCCTACTGTAAGAATTTTACAAACCTCTGACAAAACTGAAAAATGTAAATTTCCAATTTCAACCAAACATGCTAAAAATGCTCCAATTGAGCAAATTAGCTTATTGTGAGAATATTACAAACGTCTGACAACACTGAAAAATGTAAATTTCTAATTTCAACCAAACATGCTAGAAATGCTCCAAATGAGCTAATTAGCTTATTGAGAGAATATTGCAATTGTCTGACAAAAGTGAAAAATGTGAATTTCCAATTTCAACCAAACATGCTAGAAATGCTCCAATTGAGCTAATTAGCTTATTGTGAGAATATTGCAATTGTCTGACAAAAGTGAAAAATGTAAATTTCCAATTTCAACCAAACATGCTAGAATTGCTCCAATTGAGCTAATTAGCTTACTGGGAGATTATTGCAATTGTCTGACAAAAGTGAAAAATGTAAATTTCCAATTTCAACCAAACATGCTAGAAATGCTCCAATTGAGCTAATTAGCTTATTGTGAGAATATTGCAATTGTCTGACAAAAGTGAAAAAAGTAAATTTCCAATTTCAACCAAACATGCTAGAAATGCTCAAATTGCGCAAATAAGCCTTCTGTAAGAATTTTACAAACGTCTGACAAAACTGAAAAATGTAAATTTCCAATTTCAACCAAACATGCTAGAAATGCTCCAATTGAGCTAATTAGCTTATTGTGAGAATATTGCAATTGTCTGACAAAAGTGAAAAATGTAAATTTCCAATTTCAACCAAACATGCTAGAAATGCTCCAAATGAGCTAATTAGCTTATTGAGAGAATATTGCAACTGTCTGACAAAAGTGAAAAATGTAAATTTCCAATTTCAACCAAACATGCTAGAAATGCTCCAATTGAGCTAATTAGCTTATTGTGAGAATATTGCAATTGTCTGACAAAAGTGAAAAATGTAAATTTCCAATTTCAACCAAACATGCTAGAAATGCTCCAATTGAGCTAATTAGCTTATTGTGAGAATATTACAAACGTCTAACAAAATTGAAAAATGTAAATTTCCAATTTCAACCAAACATGCTAGAAATGCTCCAATTGAGCTAATTAGCTTATTGTGAGAATATTGCAATTGTCTTACAAAAGTGAAAAATGTAAATTTCCAATTTCAACCAAACATGCTAGAAATGCTCCAATTGAGCTAATTAGCTTATTGTGAGAATATTACAAACGTCTGACAACACTGGAAAATGTAAATTTCCAATTTAAACCAAACATGCTAGAAATGCTCCAATTGAGCTAATTAGCTTATTGTGAGAATATTGCAATTGTCTGACAAAAGTGAAAAATGTAAATTTCCAATTTCAACCAAACATGCTAGAAATGCTCAAATTGCGCAAATAAGCTTACTGTAAAAATTTTACAAACGTCTGACTAAACTGAAAAATGTAAATTTCCAATTTCAACCAAACATGCTAGAAATGCTCCAATTGAGCTAATTAGCTTATTGTGAGAATATTACAAACGTCTGACAACACTGAAAAATGTAAATTTCTAATTTCAACCAAACATGCTAGAAATGCTCCAAATGAGCTAATTAGCTTATTGAGAGAATATTGCAATTGTCTGACAAAAGTGAAAAATGTAAAATTCCAATTTCAACCAAACATGCTAGAAATGCTCCAATTGAGCTAATTAGCTTATTGTGAGAATATTGCAATTGTCTGACAAAAGTGAAAAATGTAAATTTCCAATTTCAACCAAACATGCTAGAAATGCTCCAATTGAGCTAATTAGCTTATTGTGAGAATATTACAAACGTCTAACAAAATTGAAAAATGTAAATTTCCAATTTCAACCAAACATGCTAGAAATGCTCCAATTGAGCTAATTAGCTTATTGTGAGAATATTGCAATTGTCTTACAAAAGTGAAAAATGTAAATTTCCAATTTCAACCAAACATGCTAGAAATGCTCCAATTGAGCTAATTAGCTTATTGTGAGAATATTACAAACGTCTGACAACACTGGAAAATGTAAATTTCCAATTTAAACCAAACATGCTAGAAATGCTCCAATTGAGCTAATTAGCTTATTGTGAGAATATTGCAATTGTCTGACAAAAGTGAAAAATGTAAATTTCCAATTTCAACCAAACATGCTAGAAATGCTCAAATTGCGCAAATAAGCCTACTGTAAGAATTTTACAAACGTCTGACAAAAGTGAAAAATGTAAATTTCCAATTTCAACCAAACATGCTAGAAATGCTCCAATTGAGCTAATTAGCTTATTGTGAGAATATTGCAATTGTCTGACAAAAGTGAAAAATGTAAATTTCCAATTTCAACCAAACATGCTAGAAATGCTCTAATTGAGCTAATTAGCTTATTGTGAGAATATTGCAATTGTCTGACAAAAGTGAAAATGTAAATTTCCAATTTCAACCAAACATGCTAGAAATTCTCCAAATGAGCTAATTAGCTTATTGTGAGAATATTGCAATTTTCTGACAAAAGTGAAAAATGTAAATTTCCAATTTCAACCAAACATGCTAGAAATGCTCCAATTGAGCTAATTAGCTTATTGTGAGAATATTACAAACGTCTAACAAAATTGAAAAATGTATATTTCCAATTTCAACCAAACATGCTAGAAATGCTCCAATTGAGCTAATTAGCTTATTGTGAGAATATTGCAATTGTCTGACAGAAGTGAAAAATGTAAATTTGCAATTTCAACCAAACATGCTAGAAATGCTCCAATTTAGCTAATTAGCTTATTGTGAGAATATTACAAACGTCTGACAACACTGAAAAATGTAAATTTCCAATTTCAACCAAACATGCTAGAAATGCTCCAATTGAGCTAATTAGCTTATTGTGAGAATATTGCAATTGTCTGACAAAAGTGAAAAATGTAAATTTCCAATTTCAACCAAACATGCTAGAAATGCTCCAAATGAGCTAATTAGCTTATTGAGAGAATATTGCAACTGTCTGACAAAAGTGAAAAATGTAAATTTCCAATTTCAACCAAACATGCTAGAAATGCTCCAATTGAGCTAATTAGCTTATTGTGAGAATATTGCAATTGTCTGACAAAAGTGAAAAATGTAAATTTCCAATTTCAACCAAACATGCTAGAAATGCTCCAATTGAGCTAATTAGCTTATTGTGAAAATATTACAAACGTCTAACAAAATTGAAAAATGTAAATTTCCAATTTCAACCAAACATGCTAGAAATGCTCCAATTGAGCTAATTAGCTTATTGTGAGAATATTGCAATTGTCTTACAAAAGTGAAAAATGTAAATTTCCAATTTCAACCAAACATGCTAGAAATGCTCCAATTGAGCTAATTAGCTTATTGTGAGAATATTACAAACGTCTGACAACACTGGAAAATGTAAATTTCCAATTTAAACCAAACATGCTAGAAATGCTCCAATTGAGCTAATTAGCTTATTGTGAGAATATTGCAATTGTCTGACAAAAGTGAAAAATGTAAATTTCCAATTTCAACCAAACATGCTAGAAATGCTCAAATTGCGCAAATAAGCCTACTGTAAGAATTTTACAAACGTCTGACAAAAGTGAAAAATGTAAATTTCCAATTTCAATTAAACATGCTAGAAATGCTCCAATTGAGCTAATTAGCTTATTGTGAGAATATTGCAATTGTCTGACAAAAGTGAAAAATGTAAATTTCCAATTTCAACCAAACATGCTAGAAATGCTCTAATTGAGCTAATTAGCTTATTGTGAGAATATTGCAATTGTCTGACAAAAGTGAAAAATGTAAATTTCCAATTTCAACCAAACATGCTAGAAATGCTCCAATTGAGCTAATTAGCTTATTGTGAGAATATTGCAATTGTCTGACAAAAGTGAAAAATGTAAATTTCCAATTTCAACCAAACATGCTAGAAATGCTCCAATTGAGCTAATTAGCTTATTGTGAGAATATTACAAACGTCTAACAAAATTGAAAAATGTATATTTCCAATTTCCACCAAACATGCTAGAAATGCTCCAATTGAGCTAATTAGCTTATTGTGAGAATATTGCAATTGTCTGACAGAAGTGAAAAATGTAAATTTGCAATTTCAACCAAACATGCTAGAAATGCTCCAATTTAGCTAATTAGCTTATTGTGAGAATATTACAAACGTCTGACAACACTGAAAAATGTAAATTTCCAATTTCAACCAAACATGCTAGAAATGCTCCAATTGAGCTAATTAGCTTATTGTGAGAATATTGCAATTGTCTGACAAAAGTGAAAAAAGTAAATTTCCAATTTCAACCAAACATGCTAGAAATGCTCAAATTGCGCAAACAAGCCTACTGTAAGAATTTTACAAACCTCTGACAAAACTGAAAAATGTAAATTTCCAATTTCAACCAAACATGCTAAAAATGCTCCAATTGAGCAAATTAGCTTATTGTGAGAATATTACAAACGTCTGACAACACTGAATAATGTAAATTTCTAATTTCAACCAAACATGCTAGAAATGCTCCAAATGAGCTAATTAGCTTATTGAGAGAATATTGCAATTGTCTGACAAAAGTGAAAAATGTGAATTTCCAATTTCAACCAAACATGCTAGAAATGCTCCAATTGAGCTAATTAGCTTATTGTGAGAATATTGCAATTGTCTGACAAAAGTGAAAAATGTAAATTTCCAATTTCAACCAAACATGCTAGAATTGCTCCAATTGAGCTAATTAGCTTACTGGGAGATTGTTGCAATTGTCTGACAAAAGTGAAAAATGTAAATTTCCAATTTCAACCAAACATGCTAGAAATGCTCCAATTGAGCTAATTAGCTTATTGTGAGAATATTGCAATTGTCTGACAAAAGTGAAAAAAGTAAATTTCCAATTTCAACCAAACATGCTAGAAATGCTCAAATTGCGCAAATAAGCCTTCTGTAAGAATTTTAGAAACGTCTGACAAAACTGAAAAATGTAAATTTCCAATTTCAACCAAACATGCTAGAAATGCTCCAATTGAGCTAATTAGCTTATTGTGAGAATATTGCAATTGTCTGACAAAAGTGAAAAATGTAAATTTCCAATTTCAACCAAACATGCTAGAAATGCTCCAAATGAGCTAATTAGCTTATTGAGAGAATATTGCAACTGTCTGACAAAAGTGAAAAATGTAAATTTCCAATTTCAACCAAACATGCTAGAAATGCTCCAATTGAGCTAATTAGCTTATTGTGAGAATATTGCAATTGTCTGACAAAAGTGAAAAATGTAAATTTCCAATTTCAACCAAACATGCTAGAAATGCTCCAATTGAGCTAATTAGCTTATTGTGAGAATATTACAAACGTCTAACAAAATTGAAAAATGTAAATTTCCAATTTCAACCAAACATGCTAGAAATGCTCCAATTGAGCTAATTAGCTTATTGTGAGAATATTGCAATTGTCTTACAAAAGTGAAAAATGTAAATTTCCAATTTCAACCAAACATGCTAGAAATGCTCCAATTGAGCTAATTAGCTTATTGTGAGAATATTACAAACGTCTGACAACACTGGAAAATGTAAATTTCCAATTTAAACCAAACATGCTAGAAATGCTCCAATTGAGCTAATTAGCTTATTGTGAGAATATTGCAATTGTCTGACAAAAGTGAAAAATGTAAATTTCCAATTTCAACCAAACATGCTAGAAATGCTCAAATTGCGCAAATAAGCCTACTGTAAGAATTTTACAAACGTCTGACAAAAGTGAAAAATGTAAATTTCCAATTTCAACCAAACATGCTAGAAATGCTCCAATTGAGCTAATTAGCTTATTGTGAGAATATTGCAATTGTCTGACAAAAGTGAAAAATGTAAATTTCCAATTTCAACCAAACATGCTAGAAATGCTCTAATTGAGCTAATTAGCTTATTGTGAGAATATTGCAATTGTCTGACAAAAGTGAAAAATGTAAATTTCCAATTTCAACCAAACATGCTAGAAATTCTCCAAGTGAGCTAATTAGCTTATTGTGAGAATATTGCAATTGTCTGACAAAAGTGAAAAATGTAAATTTCCAATTTCAACCAAACATGCTAGAAATGCTCCAATGGAGCTAATTAGCTTATTGTGAGAATATTACAAACGTCTAACAAAATTGAAAAATGTATATTTCCAATTTCAACCAAACATGCTAGAAATGCTCCAATTGAGCTAATTAGCTTATTGTGAAAATATTGCAATTGTCTGACGGAAGTGAAAAATGTAAATTTGCAATTTCAACCAAACATGCTAGAAATGCTCCAATTTAGCTAATTAGCTTATTGTGAGAATATTACAAACGTCTGACAACACTGAAAAATGTAAATTTCCAATTTCAACCAAACATGCTAGAAATGCTCCAATTGAGCTAATTAGCTTATTGTGAGAATATTGCAATTGTCTGACAAAAGTGAAAAATGTAAATTTCCAATTTCAACCAAACATGCTAGAAATGCTCCAAATGAGCTAATTAGCTTATTGAGAGAATATTGCAACTGTCTGACAAAAGTGAAAAATGTAAATTTCCAATTTCAACCAAACATGCTAGAAATGCTCCAATTGAGCTAATTAGCTTATTGTGAGAATATTGCAATTGTCTGACAAAAGTGAAAAATGTAAATTTCCAATTTCAACCAAACATGCTAGAAATGCTCCAATTGAGCTAATTAGCTTATTGTGAGAATATTACAAACGTCTAACAAAATTGAAAAATGTAAATTTCCAATTTCAACCAAACATGCTAGAAATGCTCCAATTGAGCTAATTAGCTTATTGTGAGAATATTGCAATTGTCTTACAAAAGTGAAAAATGTAAATTTCCAATTTCAACCAAACATGCTAGAAATGCTCCAATTGAGCTAATTAGCTTATTGTGAGAATATTACAAACGTCTGACAACACTGGAAAATGTAAATTTCCAATTTAAACCAAACATGCTAGAAATGCTCCAATTGAGCTAATTAGCTTATTGTGAGAATATTGCAATTGTCTGACAAAAGTGAAAAATGTAAATTTCCAATTTCAACCAAACATGCTAGAAATGCTCAAATTGCGCAAATAAGCCTACTGTAAGAATTTTACAAACATCTGACAAAAGTGAAAAATGTAAATTTCCAATTTCAATTAAACATGCTAGAAATGCTCCAATTGAGCTAATTAGCTTATTGTGAGAATATTGCAATTGTCTGACAAAAGTGAAAAATGTAAATTTCCAATTTCAACCAAACATGCTAGAAATGCTCTAATTGAGCTAATTAGCTTATTGTGAGAATATTGCAATTGTCTGACAAAAGTGAAAAATGTAAATTTCCAATTTCAACCAAACATGCTAGAAATTCTCCAAATGAGCTAATTAGCTTATTGTGAGAATATTGCAATTGTCTGACAAAAGTGAAAAATGTAAATTTCCAATTTCAACCAAACATGCTAGAAATGCTCCAATTGAGCTAATTAGCTTATTGTGAGAATATTACAAACGTCTAACAAAATTGAAAAATGTATATTTCCAATTTCAACCAAACATGCTAGAAATGCTCCAATTGAGCTAATTAGCTTATTGTGAGAATATTGCAATTGTCTGACAGAAGTGAAAAATGTAAATTTGCAATTTCAACCAAACATGCTAGAAATGCTCCAATTTAGCTAATTAGCTTATTGTGAGAATATTACAAACGTCTGACAACACTGAAAAATGTAAATTTCCAATTTCAACCAAACATGCTAGAAATGCTCCAATTGAGCTAATTAGCTTATTGTGAGAATATTGCAATTGTCTGACAAAAGTGAAAAAAGTAAATTTCCAATTTCAACCAAACATGCTAGAAATGCTCAAATTGCGCAAACAAGCCTACTGTAAGAATTTTACAAACCTCTGACAAAACTGAAAAATGTAAATTTCCAATTTCAACCAAACATGCTAAAAATGCTCCAATTGAGCAAATTAGCTTATTGTGAGAATATTACAAACGTCTGACAACACTGAAAAATGTAAATTTCTAATTTCAACCAAACATGCTAGAAATGCTCCAAATGAGCTAATTAGCTTATTGAGAGAATATTGCAATTGTCTGACAAAAGTGAAAAATGTGAATTTCCAATTTCAACCAAACATGCTAGAAATGCTCCAATTGAGCTAATTAGCTTATTGTGAGAATATTGCAATTGTCTGACAAAAGTGAAAAATGTAAATTTCCAATTTCAACCAAACATGCTAGAATTGCTCCAATTGAGCTAATTAGCTTACTGGGAGATTATTGCAATTGTCTGACAAAAGTGAAAAATGTAAATTTCCAATTTCAACCAAACATGCTAGAAATGCTCCAATTGAGCTAATTAGCTTATTGTGAGAATATTACAAACGTCTGACAACACTGAAAAATGTAAATTTCCAATTTCAACAGAAGATGCTAGAAATGCTCCAATTGAGCTAATTAGCTTATTGAGAGAATATTGCAATTGTCTGACAAAACTGAAAAATGTAAATTTCCAATTTCAACCAAACATGCTAGAAATGCTCAAATTGCGCAAATAAGCCTACTGTAAGAATTTTACAAACGTCTGACAAAACTGAAAAATGTAAATTTCCAATTTTAACCAAACATGCTAGAAATGCTCCAATTGAGCTAATTAGCTTATTGTGAGAATATTACAAACGTCTGGCAACACTGAAAAATGTAAATTTCTAATTTCAACCAAACATGCTAGAAAAGCTCCAAATGAGCTAATTACCTTATTGAAAGAATATTGCAATTGTCTGACAAAAGTGAAAAATGTAAATTTCCAATTTCAACCAAACATGCTAGAAATGCTCCAATTGAGCTAATTAGCTTATTGTGAGAATATTGCAATTGTCTGACAAAAGTGAAAAATGTAAATTTCCAATTTCAACCAGACATGCTAGAATTGCTCCAATTGAGCTAATTAGCTTATTGTGAGAATATTACAAACGTCTAACAAAATTGAAAAATGTAAATTTCCATTTTCAACCAAACATGCTAGAAATGCTCCAATTGAGCTAACTAGCTTATTGTGAGAATATTGCAATTGTCTGAAAAAAGTGAAAAATGTAAATTTCCAATTTCAACCAAACATGCTAGAAATGCTCCAATTGAGCTAATTAGCTTATTGTGAGAATATTACAAACGTCTGACAACACTGAAAAATGTAAATTTCCAATTTCAACCAAACATGCTAGAAATGCTCCAATTGAGCTAATTAGCTTATTGTGAGAATATTGCAATTGTCTGACAAAAGTGAAAAATGTAAATTTCCAATTTCAACCAAACATGCTAGAAATGCTCAAATTGCGCAAATAAGCTTACTGTAAAAATTTTACAAACGTCTGACTAAACTGAAAAATGTAAATTTCCAATTTCAACCAAACATGCTAGAAATGCTCCAATTGAGCTAATTAGCTTATTGTGAGAATATTACAAACGTCTGACAACACTGAAAAATGTAAATTTCTAATTTCAACCAAACATGCTAGAAATGCTCCAAATGAGCTAATTAGCTTATTGAGAGAATATTGCAATTGTCTGACAAAAGTGAAAAATGTAAAATTCCAATTTCAACCAAACATGCTAGAAATGCTCCAATTGAGCTAATTAGCTTGTTGTGAGAATATTGCAATTGTCTGACAAAAGTGAGAAATGTAAATTTCCAATTTCAACCAAACATGCTAGAAATGCTCCAATTGAGCTAATTAGCTTATTGTGAGAATACTATAAACGTATGACAAAACTGAAAAATGTAAATTCCCAATTTCAACCAAACATGCTAGAAATGCTCCAATTGAGCTAATTAGCTTATTGTGAGAATATTACCAACGTCTAACAAAATTGAAAAATGTAAGTTTCCAATTTCAACCAAACATGCTAGAAATGCTCAAACTGAGCTAATTAGCTTATTGTGAGAATATTGCAATTGTCTGACAAAAGTGAAAAATGTAAATTTCCAATTTCAACCAAACATGCTAGAAATGCTCCAATTGAGCTAATTAGCTTATTGCGAGAATATTGCAATTGTCTGACAAAAGTGAAAAATGTAAATTTCCAATTTCAACCAAACATGCTAGAAATGCTCCAATTGAGCTAATTAGCTTATTGTGAGAATATTACAAACGTCTGACAACACTGAAAAATGTAAATTTCCAATTTCAACCAAACATGCTAGAAATGCTCCAATTGAGCTAATTAGCTTATTGTGAGAATATTGCAATTGTCTGACAAAAGTGAAAAATGTAAATTTCCAATTTCAACCAAACATGCTAGAAATGCTCAAATTGCGCAAATAAGCTTACTGTAAAAATTTTACAAACGTCTGACTAAACTGAAAAATGTAAATTTCCAATTTCAACCAAACATGCTAGAAATGCTCCAATTGAGCTAATTAGCTTATTGAGAGAATATTGCAACTGTCTGACAAAAGTGAAAAATGTAAATTTCCAATTTCAACCAAACATGCTAGAAATGCTCCAATTGAGCTAATTAGCTTATTGTGAGAATATTGCAATTGTCTGACAAAAGTGAAAAATGTAAATTTCCAATTTCAACCAAACAGGCTAGAAATGCTCCAATTGAGCTAATTAGCTTATTGTGAGAATATTACAAACGTCTAACAAAATTGAAAAATGTAAATTTCCAATTTCAACCAAACATGCTAGAAATGCTCCAATTGAGCTAATTAGCTTATTGTGAGAATATTGCAATTGTCTTACAAAAGTGAAAAATGTAAATTTCCAATTTCAACCAAACATGCTAGAAATGCTCCAATTGAGCTAATTAGCTTATTGTGAGAATATTACAAACGTCTGACAACACTGGAAAATGTAAATTTCCAATTTAAACCAAACATGCTAGAAATGCTCCAATTGAGCTAATTAGCTTATTGTGAGAATATTGCAATTGTCTGACAAAAGTGAAAAATGTAAATTTCCAATTTCAACCAAACATGCTAGAAATGCTCAAATTGCGCAAATAAGCCTACTGTAAGAATTTTACAAACGTCTGACATAAGTGAAAAATGTAAATTTCCAATTTCAATTAAACATGCTAGAAATGCTCCAATTGAGCTAATTAGCTTATTGTGAGAATATTGCAATTGTCTGACAAAAGTGAAAAATGTAAATTTCCAATTTCAACCAAACATGCTAGAAATGCTCTAATTGAGCTAATTAGCTTATTGTGAGAATATTGCAATTGTCTGACAAAAGTGAAAAATGTAAAATTCCAATTTCAACCAAACATGCTAGAAATGCTCCAATTGAGCTAATTAGCTTATTGTGAGAATATTGCAATTGTCTGACAAAAGTGAAAAATGTAAATTTCCAATTTCAACCAAACATGCTAGAAATGCTCCAATTGAGCTAATTAGCTTATTGTGAGAATATTACAAACGTCTAACAAAATTGAAAAATGTATATTTCCAATTTCAACCAAACATGCTAGAAATGCTCCAATTGAGCTAATTAGCTTATTGTGAGAATATTGCAATTGTCTAACAGAAGTGAAAAATGTAAATTTGCAATTTCAACCAAACATGCTAGAAATGCTCCAATTGAGCTAATTAGCTTATTGTGAGAATATTACAAACGTCTGACAACACTGAAAAATGTAAATTTCTAATTTCAACCAAACATGCTAGAAATGCTCCAATTGAGCTAATTAGCTTATTGAGAGAATATTGCTATTGTTTGACAAAAGTGAAAAATGTAAATTTCCAATTTCAACCAAACGTGCTAGAAATGCTCCAATTGAGCTAATTAGCTTATTGTGAGAATATTACAAACGTCTGACAACACTGAAAAATGTAAATTTCTAATTTCAACCAAACATGCTAGAAATGCTCCAAATGAGCTAATTAGCTTATTGAGAGAATATTGCAACTGTCTGACAAAAGTGAAAAATGTAAATTTCCAATTTCAACCAAACATGCTAGAAATGCTCCAATTGAGCTAATTAGCTTATTGTGAGAATATTGCAATTGTCTGACAAAAGTGAAAAATGTAAATTTCCAATTTCAACCAAACATGCTAGAAATGCTCCAATTGAGCTAATTAGTTTATTGTGAGAATATTACAAACGTCTAACAAAATTGAAAAATGTAAATTTCCAATTTCAACCAAACATGCTAGAAATGCTCCAATTGAGCTAATTAGCTTATTGAGAGAATATTGCAATTGTCTGACAAAACTGAAAAATGTAAAATTCCAATTTAAACCAAACATGCTAGAAATGCTCCAATTGAGCTAATTAGCTTATTGTGAGAATATTACAAACGTCTGACAAAAGTGAAAATTGTATATTTCCAATTTCAACCAAACATGCTAGAAATGCTCCAATTGAGCTAATTAGCTTATTGAGAGAATATTGCAATTGTTTGACAAAAGTGAAAAAAGTAAATTTCCAATTTTAACCAAACATGCTAGAAATGCTCCAATTGAGCTAATTAGCTTATTGTGAGAATATTACAAACGTCTGACAAAACTGAAAAATGTAATTTTCCAATTTAAACCAAACATGCTAGAAATGCTCCAATTGAGCTAATTAGCTTATTGTGAGAATATTGCAATTGTCTGACAAAAGTGAAAAATGTAAATTTCCAATTTCAATTAAACATGCTAGAAATGCTCAAATTGCGCAAATAAGCCTACTGTAAGAATTTTACGAACGTCTAACAAAACTGAAAAATGTAAATTTCCAATTTCAACCAAACATGCTAGAAATGCTCCAATTGAGCTAATTAGCTTATTGTGAGAATATTACAAACGTCTGACAACACTGAAAAATGTAAATTTCTAATTTCAACCAAACATGCTAGAAATGCTCCAAATGAGCTAATTAGCTTATTGAGAGAATATTGCAACTGTCTGACAAAAGTGAAAAATGTAAATTTCCAATTTCAACCAAACATGCTAGAAATGCTCCAATTGAGCTAATTAGTTTATTGTGAGAATATTACAAACGTCTAACAAAATTGAAAAATGTAAATTTTCAAATTCAACCAAACATGCTAGAAATGCTCCAATTGAGCTAATTAGCTTATTGTGAGAATATTGCAATTGTCTGACAGAAGTGAAAAATGTAAATTTGCAATTTCAACCAAACATGCTAGAAATGCTCCAATTTAGCTAATTAGCTTATTGTGAGAATATTACAAACGTCTGACAACACTGAAAAATGTAAAATTCCAATTTAAACCAAACATGCTAGAAATGCTCCAATTGAGCTAATTAGCTTATTGTGAGAATATTGCAATTGTCTGACAAAAGTGAAAAAAGTAAATTTCCAATTTCAACCAAACATGCTAGAAATGCTCAAATTGCGCAAACAAGCCTACTGTAAGAATTTTACAAACGTCTGAAGAAATTGAAAAATGTAAATTTCCAATTTCAACCAAACATGCTAAAAATGCTCCAATTGAGCAAATTAGCTCATTTTGAGAATATTACAAACGTCTGACAACACTGAAAAATGTAAATTTCTAATTTCAACCAAACATGCTAGAAATGCTCCAAATGAGCTAATTAGCTTATTGAGAGAATATTGCAATTGTCTGACAAAAGTGAAAAATGTAAATTTCCAATTTCAACCAAACATGCTAGAAATGCTCCAATTGAGCTAATTAGCTTATTGTGAGAATATTGCAATTGTCTGACAAAAGTGAAAAATGTAAATTTCCAATTTCAACCAAAAATGCTAGAATTGCTCCAATTGAGCTAATTAGCTTACTGTGAGATTATTGCAATTCTCTGACAAAAATGAAAAATTTAAATTTCCAATTTCAACCAAACATGCTAGAAATGCTTAAATTGCGCAAATAAGCCTACTGTAAGAATTTTACAAACGTCTGACAAAACTGAAAAATGTAAATTTCCAATTTCAACATAAGATGCTAGAAATGCTCCAATTGAGCTAATTAGCTTATTGTGAGAATATTGCAATTGTCTGACAAAAGTGAAAAATGTAAATTTCCAATTTTAACCAAACATGCTAGAAATGCTCCAATTGAGCTAATTAGCTTATTGTGAGAATATTACAAACGTCTGACAACACTGAAAAATGTAAATTTCTAATTTCAACCAAACATGCTAGAAATGCTCCAAATGAGCTAATTAGCTTATTGTGAGAATATTGCAATTGTCTGACAAAAGTGAAAAATGTAAATTTCCAATTTCAACCAAACATGCTAGAAATGCTCCAATTGAGCTAATTAGCTTATTGTGAGAATATTGCAATTGTCTGACAAAAGTGAAAAATGTAAATTTCCAATTTCAACCAAACATGCTAGAATTGCTCCAATTGAGCTAATTAGCTTATTGTGAGAATATTACAAACGTCTAACAAAATTGAAAAATGTAAATTTCCATTTTCAACCAAACATGCTAGAAATGCTCCAATTGAGCTAATTAGCTTATTGTGAGAATATTGCAATTGTCTGACAAAAGTGAAAAATGTAAATTTCCAATTTCAACCAAACATGCTAGAATTGCTCCAATTGAGCTAATTAGCTTATTGTGAGAATATTACAAACGTCTAACAAAATTGAAAAATGTAAATTTCCATTTTCAACCAAACATGCTAGAAATGCTCCAATTGAGCTAATTAGCTTATTGTGAGAATATTGCAATTGTCTGACAAAAGTGAAAAATGTAAATTTCCAATTTCAACCAAACATGCTAGAAATGCTCAAATTGCGCAAATAAGCCTACTGTAAGAATTTTACAAACGTCTGACTAAACTGAAAAATGTAAATTTCCAATTTCAACCAAACATGCTAGAAATGCTCCAATTGAGCTAATTAGCTTATTGTGAGAATATTACAAACGTCTGACAACACTGAAAAATGTAAATTTCTAATTTCAACCAAACATGCTAGAAATGCTCCAAATGAGCTAATTAGCTTATTGAGTGAATATTGCAATTGTCTGACAAAAGTGAAAAATGTAAATTTCCAATTTCAACCAAACATGCTAGAAATGCTCCAATTGAGCTAATTAGCTTGTTGTGAGAATATTGCAATTGTCTGACAAAAGTGAGAAATGTAAATTTCCAATTTCAACCAAACATGCTAGAAATGCTCCAATTGAGCTAATTAGCTTATTGTGAGAATACTACAAACGTCTGAAAAAACTGAAAAATGTAAATTTCCAATTTCAACCAAACATGCTAGAAATGCTCCAATTGAGCTAATTAGCTTATTGAGAGAATATTGCAATTGTCTGACAAAACTGAAAAATGTAAATTTCCAATTTCAACCAAACATGCTAGAAATGCTCCAATTGAGCTAATTAGCTTATTGTGAGAATATTACAAACGTCTAACAAAATTGAAAAATGTAAATTTCCAATTTCAACCAAACATGCTAGAAATGCTCCAATTGAGCTAATTAGCTTATTGTGAGAATATTGCAATTGTCTGACAAAAGTGAAAAATGTAAATTTCCAATTTCAACCAAACATGCTAGAAATGCTCTAATTGAGCTAATTAGCTTATTGTGAGAATATTACAAACGTCTGACAAAACTGAAAAATGTAAATTTCCAATTTCAACCAAACATGCTAGAAATGCTCCAATTGAGCTAATTAGCTTATTGTGAGAATATTACAAACGTCTGACAACACTGAAAAATGTAAATTTCCAATTTCAACCAAACATGCTAGAAATGCTCCAATTGAGCTAATTAGCTTATTGTGAGAATATTACAAACGTCTGACAAAACTGAAAAGTGTAAATTTCCAGTTTCAACCAAACATGCTAGAAATGCTCCAATTGAGCTAATTAGCTTATTGAGAGAATATTGCAATTGTCTGACAAAACTGAAAAATGTAAAATTCCAATTTCAACCAAACATGCTAGAAATGCTCCAATTGAGCTAATTAGCTTATTGTGAGAATATTACAAACGTCTGACAAAAGTGAAAAATGTATATTTCCAATTTCAACCAAACATGCTAGAAACGCTCCAATTGAGCTAATTAGCTTATTGAGAGAATATTGCAATTGTTTGACAAAAGTGAAAAAAGTAAATTTCCAATTTCAACCAAACGTGCTAGAAATGCTCCGATTGAGCTAATTAGCTTATTGTGAAAATATTACAAACGTCGGACAAAAGTGAAAAATGTAAATTTCCAATTTCAACCAAACATGCTAGAAATGCTCCAATTGAGCTAATTAGCTTATTGTGAGAATATTACAAACGTCTGACAAAACTGAAAAATGTAAATTTCCGATTTTAACCAAACACGCTAGAAATGCTCCAATTGAGCTAATTAGCTTATTGTGAGAATATTGCAATTGTCTGACAAAAGTGAAAAATGTAAATTTCCAATTTCAACCAAACATGCTAGAAATGCTCCAATTGAGCTAATTAGCTTATTGTTGGAATATTACAAACGTCTGACAAAAGTGAAAAATGTAAATTTCCAATTTCAACCAAACATGCTAGAAATGCTCAAATTGAGCTACTTAGCTTATTGTGAGAATATTACAAACGTCTGACAAAACTGAAAAATGTAATTTTCCAATTTTAACCAAACATGCTAGAAATGCTCCAATTGTGCTAATTAGCTTATTGTGAGAATATTGCAATTGTCTGACAAAAGTGAAAAATGTAAATTTCCAATTTCAACCAAACATGCTAGAAATGCTCCAATTGAGCTAATTAGCTTATTGAAAGAATATTGCAATTGTCTGACAAAAGTGAAAAATGTAAATTTCCAATTTCAACCAAACATGCTAGAAATGCTCCAATTGAGCTAATTAGCTTATTGTGAGAATATTACAAACGTCTGACAAAAGTGAAAAATGTATATTTCCAATTTCAACCAAACATGCTAGAAACGCTCCAATTGAGCTAATTAGCTTATTGAGAGAATATTGCAATTGTTTGACAAAAGTGAAAAAAGTAAATTTCCAATTTCAACCAAACGTGCTAGAAATGCTCCGATTGAGCTAATTAGCTTATTGTGAAAATATTACAAACGTCGGACAAAAGTGAAAAATGTAAATTTCCAATTTCAACCAAACATGCTAGAAATGCTCCAATTGAGCTAATTAGCTTATTGTGAGAATATTACAAACGTCTGACAAAACTGAAAAATGTAAATTTCCAATTTTAACCAAACATGCTAGAAATGCTCCAATTGAGCTAATTAGCTTATTGTGAGAATATTGCAATTGTCTGACAAAAGTGAAAAATGTAAATTTCCAATTTCAACCAAACATGCTAGAAATGCTCCAATTGAGCTAATTAGCTTATTGTTGGAATATTACAAACGTCTGACAAAAGTGAAAAATGTAAATTTCCAATTTCAACCAAACATGCTAGAAATGCTCAAATTGAGCTAATTAGCTTATTGTGAGAATATTACAAACGTCTGACAAAACTGAAAAATGTAATTTTCCAATTTTAACCAAACATGCTAGAAATGCTCCAATTGTGCTAATTAGCTTATTGTGAGAATATTGCAATTGTCTGACAAAAGTGAAAAATGTAAGTTTCCAATTTCAACCAAACATGCTAGAAATGCTCCAATTGAGCTAATTAGCTTATTGAAAGAATATTGCAATTGTCTGACAAAAGTGAAAAATGTAAATTTCCAATTTCAACCAAACATGCTAGAAATGCTCCAATTGAGCTAATTAGCTTATTGTGAGAATATTACAAACGTCTGACAAAACTGAAAAGTGTAAATTTCCAATTTCAACCAAACATGCTAGAAATGCTCCAATTGAGCTAATTAGCTTATTGAGAGAATATTGCAATTGTCTGACAAAACTGAAAAATGTAAAATTCCAATTTCAACCAAACATGCTAGAAATGCTCCAATTGAGCTAATTAGCTTATTGTGAGAATATTACAAACGTCTGACAAAAGTGAAAAATGTATATTTCCAATTTCAACCAAACATGCTAGAAACGCTCCAATTGAGCTAATTAGCTTATTGAGAGAATATTGCAATTGTCTGACAAAAGTGAAAAAAGTAAATTTCCAATTTCAACCAAACGTGCTAGAAATGCTCCGATTGAGCTAATTAGCTTATTGTGAAAATATTACAAACGTCGGACAAAAGTGAAAAATGTAAATTTCCAATTTCAACCAAACATGCTAGAAATGCTCCAATTGAGCTAATTAGCTTATTGTGAGAATATTACAAACGTCTGACAAAACTGAAAAATGTAAATTTCCAATTTTAACCAAACATGCTAGAAATGCTCCAATTGAGCTAATTAGCTTATTGTGAGAATATTGCAATTGTCTGACAAAAGTGAAAAATGTAAATTTCCAATTTCAACCAAACATGCTAGAAATGCTCCAATTGAGCTAATTAGCTTATTGTTGGAATATTACAAACGTCTGACAAAAGTGAAAAATGTAAATTTCCAATTTCAACCAAACATGCTAGAAATGCTCAAATTGAGCTAATTAGCTTATTGTGAGAATATTACAAACGTCTGACAAAACTGAAAAATGTAATTTTCCAATTTTAACCAAACATGCTAGAAATGCTCCAATTGTGCTAATTAGCTTATTGTGAGAATATTACAAACGTCTGACAAAACTGAAAAATGTAATTTTCCAATTTTAACCAAACATGCTAGAAATGCTCCAATTGTGCTAATTAGCTTATTGAAAGAATATTGCAATTGTCTGACAAAAGTGAAAAATGTAAATTTCCAATTTCAACCAAACATGCTAGAAATGCTCAAATTGAGCTAATTAGCTTATTGTGAGAATATTACAAACGTCTGACAACACTGAAAAATGTAAATTTCTAATTTCAACCAAACATGCTAGAAATGCTCCAAATGAGCTAATTAGCTTATTGAGAGAATATTGCAACTGTCTGACAAAAGTGAAAAATGTAAATTTCCAATTTCAACCAAACATGCTAGAAATGCTCCAATTGAGCTAATTAGCTTATTCTGAGAATATTGCAATTGTCTGACAAAAGTGAAAAATGTAAATTTCCAATTTCAACCAAACATGCTAGAAATGCTCCAATTGAGCTAATTAGCTTATTGTGAGAATATTGCAAACGTCTAACAAAATTGAAAAATGTAAATTTCCAATTTCAACCAAACATGCTAGAAATGCTCCAATTGAGCTAATTAGCTTATTGTGAGAATATTGCAATTGTCTGACAGAAGTGAAAAATGTAAATTTGCAATTTCAACCAAACATGCTAGAAATGCTCCAATTGAGCTAATTAGCTTATTGTGAGAATATTACAAACGTCTGACAACACTGAAAAATGTAAATTTCTAATTTCAACCAAACATGCTAGAAATGCTCCAAATGAGCTAATTAGCTTATTGAGAGAATATTGCAATTGTCTGACAAAAGTGAAAAATGTAAAATTCCAATTTCAACCAAACATGCTAGAAATGTTCCAATTGAGCTAATTAGCTTGTTGTGAGAATATTGCAATTGTCTGACAAAAGTGAGAAATGTAAATTTCCAATTTCAACCAAACATGCTAGAAATGCTCCAATTGAGCTAATTAGCTTATTGTGAGAATACTACAAACGTCTGACAAAACTGAAAAATGTAAATTCCAAATTTCAACCAAACATGCTAGAAATGCTCCAATTGAGCTAATTAGCTTATTGTGAGAATATTACAAACGTCTAACAAAATTGAAAAATGTTAGATTCCAATTTCAACCAAACATGCTAGAAATGCTCAAACTGAGCTAATTAGCTTATTGTGAGAATATTGCAATTGTCTGACAAAAGTGAAAAATGTAAATTTCCAATTTCAACCAAACATGCTAGAAATGCTCTAATTGAGCTAATTAGCTTATTGTGAGAATATTACAAACGTCTGACAAAACTGAAAAATGTAAATTTCCAATTTTAACCAAACATGCTAGAAATGCTCCAATTGAGCTAATTAGCTTTTTGTGAGAATATTGCAATTGTCTGACAAAAGTGAAAAATGTAAATTTCCAATTTCAACCAAACATGCTAGAAATGCTCCAATTGAGCTAATTAGCTTATTGTGGGAATATTACAAACGTCTGACAAAAGTGAAAAATGTAAATTTCGAATTTCAACCAAACATGCTAGAAATGCTCCAATTGAGCTAATTAGCTTATTGTGAGAATATTACAAACGTCTGACAAAACTGAAAAATGTAATTTTCCAATTTAAACCAAACATGCTAGAAATGCTCCAATTGAGCTAATTAGCTTATTGTGAGAATATTGCAATTGTCTGACAAAAGTGAAAAATGTAAATTTCCAATTTCAATTAAACATGCTAGAAATGCTCAAATTGCTCAAATAAGCCTACTGTAAGAATTTTACGAACGTCTAACAAAACTGAAAAATGTAAATTTCCAATTTCAACCAAACATGCTAGAAATGCTCCAATTGAGCTAATTAGCTTATTGTGAGAATATTACAAACATCTGACAACACTGAAAAATGTAAATTTCTAATTTCAACCAAACATGCTAGAAATGCTCCAAATGAGCTAATTAGCTTATTGAGAGAATATTGCAACTGTCTGACAACACTGGAAAATGTAAATTTCTAATTTCAACCAAACATGCTAGAAATGCTCCAAATGAGCTAATTAGCTTATTGAGAGAATATTGCAACTGTCTGACAAAAGTGAAAAATGTAAATTTCCAATTTCAACCAAACATGCTAGAAATGCTCCAATTGAGCTAATTAGCTTATTCTGAGAATATTGCAATTGTCTGACAAAAGTGAAAAATGTAAATTTCCAATTTCAACCAAACATGCTAGAAATGCTCCAATTGAGCTAATTAGCTTATTGTGAGAATATTGCAAACGTCTAACAAAATTGAAAAATGTAAATTTCCAATTTCAACCAAACATGCTAGAAATGCTCCAATTGAGCTAATTAGCTTATTGTGAGAATATTGCAATTGTCTGACAGAAGAGAAAAATGTAAATTTGCAATTTCAACCAAACATGCTAGAAATGCTCCAATTTAGCTAATTAGCTTATTGTGAGAATATTACAAACGTCTGACAACACTGAAAAATGTAAATTTCTAATTTCAACCAAACATGCTAGAAATGCTCCAAATGAGCTAATTAGCTTATTGAGAGAATATTGCAATTGTCTGACAAAAGTGAAAAATGTAAAATTCCAATTTCAACCAAACATGCTAGAAATGCTCCAATTGAGCTAATTAGCTTGTTGTGAGAATATTGCAATTGTCTGACAAAAGTGAGAAATGTAAATTTCCAATTTCAACCAAACATGCTAGAAATGCTCCAATTGAGCTAATTAGCTTATTGTGAGAATACTACAAACGTCTGACAAAACTGAAAAATGTAAATTCCCAATTTCAACCAAACATGCTAGAAATGCTCCAATTGAGCTAATTAGCTTATTGTGAGAATATTACAAACGTCTAACAAAATTGAAAAATGTAAGTTTCCAATTTCAACCAAACATGCTAGAAATGCTCAAACTGAGCTAATTAGCTTATTGTGAGAATATTGCAATTGTCTGACAAAAGTGAAAAATGTAAATTTCCAATTTCAACCAAACATGCTAGAAATGCTCTAATTGAGCTAATTAGCTTATTGTGAGAATATTACAAACGTCTGACAAAACTGAAAAATGTAAATTTCCAATTTTAACCAAACATGCTAGAAATGCTCCAATTGAGCTAATTAGCTTTTTGTGAGAATATTGCAATTGTCTGACAAAAGTGAAAAATGTAAATTTCCAATTTCAACCAAACATGCTAGAAATGCTCCAATTGAGCTAATTAGCTTATTGTGGGAATATTACAAACGTCTGACAAAAGTGAAAAACGTAAATTTCGAATTTCAACCAAACATGCTAGAAATGCTCCAATTGAGCTAATTAGCTTATTGTGAGAATATTACAAACGTCTGACAAAACTGAAAAATGTAATTTTCCAATTTAAACCAAACATGCTAGAAATGCTCCAATTGAGCTAATTAGCTTATTGTGAGAATATTGCAATTGTCTGACAAAAGTGAAAAATGTAAATTTCCAATTTCAATTAAACATGCTAGAAATGCTCAAATTGCGCAAATAAGCCTACTGTAAGAATTTTACGAACGTCTAACAAAACTGAAAAATGTAAATTTCCAATTTCAACCAAACATGCTAGAAATGCTCAAATTGAGCTAATTAGCTTATTGTGAGAATATTACAAACATCTGACAACACTGAAAAATGTAAATTTCTAATTTCAACCAAACATGCTAGAAATGCTCCAAATGAGCTAATTAGCTTATTGAGAGAATATTGCAACTGTCTGACAACACTGAAAAATGTAAATTTCTAATTTCAACCAAACATGCTAGAAATGCTCCAAATGAGCTAATTAGCTTATTGTGAGAATATTGCAATTGTCTGACAAAAGTGAAAAATGTAAATTTCCAATTTCAACCAAACATGCTAGAAATGCTCCAATTGAGCTAATTAGCTTATTGTGAGAATATTGCAATTGTCTGACAAAAGTGAAAAATGTAAATTTCCAATTTCAACCAAACATGCTAGAATTGCTCCAATTGAGCTAATTAGCTTATTGTGAGAATATTACAAACGTCTAACAAAATTGAAAAATGTAAATTTCCATTTTCAACCAAACATGCTAGAAATGCTCCAATTGAGCTAATTAGCTTATTGTGAGAATATTGCAATTGTCTGACAAAAGTGAAAAATGTAAATTTCCAATTTCAACCAAACATGCTAGAAATGCTCCAATTGAGCTAATTAGCTTATTGTGAGAATATTACAAACGTCTGACAACACTGAAAAATGTAAATTTCCAATTTCGACCAAACATGCTAGAAATGCTCAAATTGCGCAAATAAGCCTACTGTAAGAATTTTACAAACGTCTGAAAACTGAAAAATGTAAATTTCCAATTTCAACCAAACATGCTAGAAATGCTCCAATTGAGCTAATTAGCTTATTGTGAGAATATTACAAACGTCTGACAACACTGAAAAATGTAAATTTCTAATTTCAACCAAACATGCTAGAAATGCTCCAAATGAGCTAATTAGCTTATTGAGTGAATATTGCAATTGTCTGACAAAACTGAAAAATGTAAATTTCCAATTTCAACCAAACATGCTAGAAATGCTCCAATTGAGCTAATTAGCTTGTTGTGAGAATATTGCAATTGTCTGACAAAAGTGAGAAATATAAATTTCCAATTTCAACCAAACATGCTAGAAATGCTCCAATTGAGCTAATTAGCTTATTGTGAGAATACTACAAACGTCTGAAAAAACTGAAAAATGTAAATTTCCAATTTCAACCAAACATGCTAGAAATGCTCCAATTGAGCTAATTAGCTTATTGAGAGAATATTGCAATTGTCTGACAAAACTGAAAAATGTAAATTTCCAATTTCAACCAAACATGCTAGAAATGCTCCAATTGAGCTAATTAGCTTATTGTGAGAATATTACAAACATCTAACAAAATTGAAAAATGTAAATTTCCAATTTCAACCAAACATGCTAGAAATGCTCAAATTGAGCTAATTAGCTTATTGTGAGAATATTGCAATTGTCTGACAAAAGTGAAAAATGTAAATTTCCAATTTCAACCAAACATGCTAGAAATGCTCTAATTGAGCTAATTAGCTTATTGTGAGAATATTACAAACGTCTGACAAAACTGAAAAATGTAAATTTCCAATTTCAACCAAACATGCTAGAAATGCTCCAATTGAGCTAATTAGCTTATTGTGAGAATATTACAAACGTCTGACAACACTGAAAAATGTAAATTTCCAATTTCAACCAAACATGCTAGAAATGCTCCAATTGAGCTAATTAGCTTATTGTGAGAATATTACAAACGTCTGACAAAACTGAAAAGTGTAAATTTCCAATTTCAACCAAACATGCTAGAAATGCTCCAATTGAGCTAATTAGCTTATTGAGAGAATATTGCAATTGTCTGACAAAACTGAAAAATTTAAAATTCCAATTTCAACCAAACATGCTAGAAATGCTCCAATTGAGCTAATTAGCTTATTGTGAGAATATTACAAACGTCTGACAAAAGTGAAAAATGTATATTTCCAATTTCAACCAAACATGCTAGAAACGCTCCAATTGAGCTAATTAGCTTATTGAGAGAATATTGCAATTGTTTGACAAAAGTGAAAAAAGTAAATTTCCAATTTCAACCAAACATGCTAGAAATGCTCCAATTGAGCTAATTAGCTTATTGTTGGAATATTACAAACGTCTGACAAAAGTGAAAAATGTAAATTTCCAATTTCAACCAAACATGCTAGAAATGCTCAAATTGAGCTAATTAGCTTATTGTGAGAATATTACAAACGTCTGACAAAACCGAAAAATGTAATTTTCCAATTTTAACCAAACATGCTAGAAATGCTCCAATTTTGCTAATTAGCTTATTGTGAGAATATTGCAATTGTCTGACAAAAGTGAAAAATGTAAATTTCCAATTTCAACCAAACATGCTAGAAATGCTCCAATTGAGCTAATTAGCTTATTGAAAGAATATTGCAATTGTCTGACAAAAGTGAAAAATGTAAATTTCCAATTTCAACCAAACATGCTAGAAATGCTCCAATTGAGGTAATTAGCTTATTGTGACAATATTGCAATTGTCTGACAAAAGTGAAAAATGTAAATTTCCAATTTCAACCAAACATGCTAGAAATGCTCAAATTGAGCTAATTAGCTTATTGTGAGAATATTACAAACGTCTGACAACACTGAAAAATGTAAATTTCTAATTTCAACCAAACATGCTAGAAATGCTCCAAATGAGCTAATTAGCTTATTGAGAGAATATTGCAACTGTCTGACAAAAGTGAAAAATGTAAATTTCCAATTTCAACCAAACATGCTAGAAATGCTCCAATTGAGCTAATTAGCTTATTCTGAGAATATTGCAATTGTCTGACAAAAGTGAAAAATGTAATATTCCAATTTCAACCAAACATGCTAGAAATGCTCCAATTGAGCTAATTAGCTCATTGTGAGAATATTGCAAACGTCTAACAAAATTGAAAAATGTAAATTTCCAATTTCAACCAAACATGCTAGAAATGCTCCAATTGAGCTAATTAGCTTATTGTGAGAATATTGCAATTGTCTGACAGAAGTGAAAAATGTAAATTTGCAATTTCAACCAAACATGCTAGAAATGCTCCAATTTAGCTAATTAGCTTATTGTGAGAATATTACAAACGTCTGACAACACTGAAAAATGTAAATTTCTAATTTCAACCAAACATGCTAGAAATGCTACAAATGAGCTAATTAGCTTATTGAGAGAATATTGCAATTGTCTGACAAAAGTGAAAAATGTAAATTTCCAATTTCAACCAAACATGCTAGAAATGCTCCAATTGAGCTAATTAGCTTATTGTGAGAATATTACAAACGTCTGACAAAACTGAAAAATGTAAATTTCCAATTTCAACCAAACATGCTAGAAATGCTCCAATTGAGCTAATTAGCTTATTGTGAGAATATTGCAAACGTCTAACAAAATTGAAAAATGTAAATTTCCAATTTCAACCAAACATGCTAGAAATGCTCCAATTGAGCTAATTAGCTTATTGTGAGAATATTGCAATTGTCTGACAGAAGAGAAAAATGTAAATTTGCAATTTCAACCAAACATGCTAGAAATGCTCCAATTTAGCTAATTAGCTTATTGTGAGAATATTACAAACGTCTGACAACACTGAAAAATGTAAATTTCTAATTTCAACCAAACATGCTAGAAATGCTCCAAATGAGCTAATTAGCTTATTGAGAGAATATTGCAATTGTCTGACAAAAGTGAAAAATGTAAAATTCCAATTTCAACCAAACATGCTAGAAATGCTCCAATTGAGCTAATTAGCTTGTTGTGAGAATATTGCAATTGTCTGACAAAAGTGAGAAATTTAAATTTCCAATTTCAACCAAACATGCTAGAAATGCTCCAATTGAGCTAATTAGCTTATTGTGAGAATACTACAAACGTCTGACAAAACTGAAAAATGTAAATTCCCAATTTCAACCAAACATGCTAGAAATGCTCCAATTGAGCTAATTAGCTTATTGTGAGAATATTACAAACGTCTAACAAAATTGAAAAATGTAAGTTTCCAATTTCAACCAAACATGCTAGAAATGCTCAAACTGAGCTAATTAGCTTATTGTGAGAATATTGCAATTGTCTGACAAAAGTGAAAAATGTAAATTTCCAATTTCAACCAAACATGCTAGAAATGCTCTAATTGAGCTAATTAGCTTATTGTGAGAATATTACAAACGTCTGACAAAACTGAAAAATGTAAATTTCCAATTTTAACCAAACATGCTAGAAATGCTCCAATTGAGCTAATTAGCTTTTTGTGAGAATATTGCAATTGTCTGACAAAAGTGATAAATGTAAATTTCCAATTTCAACCAAACATGCTAGAAATGCTCCAATTGAGCTAATTAGCTTATTGTGGGAATATTACAAACGTCTGACAAAAGTGAAAAACGTAAATTTCGAATTTCAACCAAACATGCTAGAAATGCTCCAATTGAGCTAATTAGCTTATTGTGAGAATATTACAAACGTCTGACAAAACTGAAAAATGTAATTTTCCAATTTAAACCAAACATGCTAGAAATGCTCCAATTGAGCTAATTAGCTTATTGTGAGAATATTGCAATTGTCTGACAAAAGTGAAAAATGTAAATTTCCAATTTCAATTAAACATGCTAGAAATGCTCAAATTGCGCAAATAAGCCTACTGTAAGAATTTTACGAACGTCTAACAAAACTGAAAAATGTAAATTTCCAATTTCAACCAAACATGCTAGAAATGCTCAAATTGAGCTAATTAGCTTATTGTGAGAATATTACAAACATCTGACAACACTGAAAAATGTAAATTTCTAATTTCAACCAAACATGCTAGAAATGC
Source organism: Watersipora subatra (assembly GCF_963576615.1). Lineage (NCBI taxonomy): Eukaryota > Metazoa > Bryozoa > Gymnolaemata > Cheilostomatida > Watersiporidae > Watersipora > Watersipora subatra. The sequence goes on along the minus strand of NW_027045330.1, from coordinate 405,157 downwards.
TCCAAATGAGCTAATTAGCTTATTGAGAGAATATTGCAACTGTCTGACAACACTGAAAAATGTAAATTTCTAATTTCAACCAAACATGCTAGAAATGCTCCAAATGAGCTAATTAGCTTATTGTGAGAATATTGCAATTGTCTGACAAAAGTGAAAAATGTAAATTTCCAATTTCAACCAAACATGCTAGAAATGCTCCAATTGAGCTAATTAGCTTATTGTGAGAATATTGCAATTGTCTGACAAAAGTGAAAAATGTAAATTTCCAATTTCAACCAAACATGCTAGAATTGCTCCAATTGAGCTAATTAGCTTATTGTGAGAATATTACAAACGTCTAACAAAATTGAAAAATGTAAATTTCCATTTTCAACCAAACATGCTAGAAATGCTCCAATTGAGCTAATTAGCTTATTGTGAGAATATTGCAATTGTCTGACAAAAGTGAAAAATGTAAATTTCCAATTTCAACCAAACATGCTAGAAATGCTCCAATTGAGCTAATTAGCTTATTGTGAGAATATTACAAACGTCTGACAACACTGAAAAATGTAAATTTCCAATTTCGACCAAACATGCTTGAAATGCTCAAATTGCGCAAATAAGCCTACTGTAAGAATTTTACAAACGTCTGAAAACTGAAAAATGTAAATTTCCAATTTCAACCAAACATGCTAGAAATGCTCCAATTGAGCTAATTAGCTTATTGTGAGAATATTACAAACGTCTGACAACACTGAAAAATGTATATTTCCAATTTCAACCAAACATGCTAGAAATGCTCCAAATGAGCTAATTAGCTTATTGAGAGAATATTGCAATTGTCTGACAAAACTGAAAAAAGTAAATTTCCAATTTCAACCAAACATGCTAGAAATGCTCCAATTGAGCTAATTAGCTTATTGTGAGAATATTACAAACGTCTGACAAAAGTGAAAAATGTAAATTTCCAATTTCAACCAAACATGCTAGAAATGCTCAAATTGAGCTAATTAGCTTATTGTGAGAATATTACAAACGTCTGACAAAACCGAAAAATGTAATTTTCCAATTTTAACCAAACATGCTAGAAATGCTCCAATTTTGCTAATTAGCTTATTGTGAGAATATTGCAATTGTCTGACAAAAGTGAAAAATGTAAATTTCCAATTTCAACCAAACATGCTAGAAATGCTCCAATTGAGCTAATTAGCTTATTGAAAGAATATTGCAATTGTCTGACAAAAGTGAAAAATGTAAATTTCCAATTTCAACCAAACATGCTAGAAATGCTCCAATTGAGGTAATTAGCTTATTGTGACAATATTGCAATTGTCTGACAAAAGTGAAAAATGTAAATTTCCAATTTCAACCAAACATGCTAGAAATGCTCAAATTGAGCTAATTAGCTTATTGTGAGAATATTACAAACGTCTGACAACACTGAAAAATGTAAATTTCTAATTTCAACCAAACATGCTAGAAATGCTCCAAATGAGCTAATTAGCTTATTGAGAGAATATTGCAACTGTCTGACAAAAGTGAAAAATGTAAATTTCCAATTTCAACCAAACATGCTAGAAATGCTCCAATTGAGCTAATTAGCTTATTCTGAGAATATTGCAATTGTCTGACAAAAGTGAAAAATGTAAATTTCCAATTTCAACCAAACATGCTAGAAATGCTCCAATTGAGCTAATTAGCTCATTGTGAGAATATTGCAAACGTCTAACAAAATTGAAAAATGTAAATTTCCAATTTCAACCAAACATGCTAGAAATGCTCCAATTGAGCTAATTAGCTTATTGTGAGAATATTGCAATTGTCTGACAGAAGTGAAAAATGTAAATTTGCAATTTCAACCAAACATGCTAGAAATGCTCCAATTTAGCTAATTAGCTTATTGTGAGAATATTACAAACGTCTGACAACACTGAAAAATGTAAATTTCTAATTTCAACCAAACATGCTAGAAATGCTACAAATGAGCTAATTAGCTTATTGAGAGAATATTGCAATTGTCTGACAAAAGTGAAAAATGTAAATTTCCAATTTCAACCAAACATGCTAGAAATGCTCCAATTGAGCTAATTAGCTTATTGTGAGAAAATTACAAACGTCTGACAAAACTGAAAAATGTAAATTTCCAATTTCAACCAAACATGCTAGAAATGCTCTAATTGAGCTAATTAGCTTATTGTGAGAATATTACAAACGTCTGACAAAACTGAAAAATGTAAATTTCCAATTTTAACCAAACATGCTAGAAATGCTCCAATTGAGCTAATTACCTTTTTGTGAGAATATTGCAATTGTCTGACAAAAGTGAAAAATGTAAATTTCCAATTTCAACCAAACATGCTAGAAATGCTCCAATTGAGCTAATTAGCTTATTGTGGGAATATTACAAACGTCTGACAAAAGTGAAAAATGTAAATTTTGAATTTCAACCAAACATGCTAGAAATGCTCCAATTGAGCTAATTAGCTTATTGTGAGAATATTACAAACGTCTGACAAAACTGAAAAATGTAATTTTCCAATTTAAACCAAACATGCTAGAAATGCTCCAATTGAGCTAATTAGCTTATTGTGAGAATATTGCAATTGTCTGACAAAAGTGAAAAATGTAAATTTCCAATTTCAATTAAACATGCTAGAAATGCTCAAATTGCGCAAATAAGCCTACTGTAAGAATTTTACGAACGTCTAACAAAACTGAAAAATGTAAATTTCCAATTTCAACCAAACATGCTAGAAATGCTCCAATTGAGCTAATTAGCTTATTGAGAGAATATTACAAACGTCTGACAACACTGAAAGATGTAAATTTCTAATTTCAACCAAACATGCTAGAAATGCTCCAAATGAGCTAATTAGCTTATTTAGAGAATATTGCAACTGTCTGACAAAAGTGAAAAATGTAAATTTCCAATTTCAACCAAACATGCTAGAAATGCTCCAATTGAGCTAATTAGCTTATTGTGAGAATATTACAAACGTCTGACAAAAGTGAAAAATGTAACCTTCCAATTTCAACCAAACATGCTAGAAATGCTCAAATTGCGCAAATAAGCCTACTGTAAGAATTTTACAAACGTCTGACAAAAGTGAAAAATGTAAATTTCCAATTTCAACCAAACATGCTAAAAATGCTCCAATTGAGCTAATTAGCTTATTGTGAGAATATTACAAACGTCTGACAACACTGAAAAATGTAAATTTCTAATTTCAACCAAACATGCTAGAAATGCTCCAAATGAGCTAATTAGCTTATTGAGAGAATATTGCAATTGTCTGACAAAAGTGAAAAATGTAAATTTCCAATTTCAACCAAACATGCTAGAAATGCTCCAATTGAGCTAATTAGCTTATTGTGAGAATATTACAAACGTCTGACAACACTGAAAAATGTAAATTTCTAATTTCAACCAAACATGCTAGAAATGCTCCAAATGAGCTAATTAGCTTATTGAGAGAATATTGCAACTGTCTGACAAAAGTGAAAAATGTAAATTTCCAATTTCAACCAAACATGCTAGAAATGCTCCAATTGAGCTAATTAGCTTATTGTGAGAATATTGCAATTGTCTGACAAAAGTGAAAAATGTAAATTTCCAATTTCAACCAAACATGCTAGAAATGCTCCAATTGAGCTAATTAGTTTATTGTGAGAATATTACAAACGTCTAACAAAATTGAAAAATGTAAATTTCCAATTTCAACCAAACATGCTAGAAATGCTCCAATTGAGCTAATTAGCTTATTGTGAGAATATTGCAATTGTCTGACAGAAGTGAAAAATGTAAATTTGCAATTTCAACCAAACATGCTAGAAATGCTCCAATTTAGCTAATTAGCTTATTGAGAGAATATTACAAACGTCTGACAACACTGAAAAATGTGAATTTCCAATTTCAACCAAACATGCTAGAAATGCTCCAATTGAGCTAATTAGCTTATTGTGAGAATATTGCAATTGTCTGACAAAAGTGAAAAAAGTAAATTTCCAATTTCAACCAAACATGCTAGAAATGCTCAAATTGCGCAAACAAGCCTACTGTAAGAATTTTACAAACGTCTGACAACGCTGAAAAATGTAAATTTCCAATTTCAACCAAACATGCTAAAAATGCTCCAATTGAGCAAATTAGCTTATTTTGAGAATATTACAAACGTCTGACAACACTGAAAAATGTAAAACTCTAATTTCAACCAAACATGCTAGAAATGCTCCAAATGAGCTAATTAGCTTATTGAGAGAATATTGCAATTGTCTGACAAAAGTGAAAAATGTAAATTTCCAATTTCAACCAAACATGCTAGAAATGCTCCAATTGAGCTAATTAGCTTATTGTGAGAATATTGCAATTGTCTGACAAAAGTGAAAAATGTAAATTTCCAATTTCAACCAAACATGCTAGAATTGCTCCAATTGAGCTAATTAGCTTACTGTGAGATTATTGCAATTGTCTGACAAAAGTGAAAAATGTAAATTTCCAATTTCAACCAAACATGCTAGAAATGCTCCAATTGAGCTAATTAGCTTATTGTGAGAATATTACAAACGTCTGACAACACTGAAAAATGTAAATTTCCAATTTCAACCAAACATGCTAGAAATGCTCCAAATGAGCTAATTAGCTTATTGAGAGAATATTGCAATTGTCTGACAAAAGTGAAAAATGTAAATTTCCAATTTCAACCAAACATGCTAGAAATGCTCCAATTGAGCTAATTAGCTTATTGTGAGAATATTACAAACGTCTGACAACACTGAAAAATGTAAATTTCTAATTTCAACCAAACATGCTAGAAATGCTCCAAATGAGCTAATTAGCTTATTGAGAGAATATTGCAACTGTCTGACAAAAGTGAAAAATGTAAATTTCCAATTTCAACCAAACATGCTAGAAATGCTCCAATTGAGCTAATTAGCTTATTGTGAGAATATTGCAATTGTCTGACAAAAGTGAAAAATGTAAATTTCCAATTTCAACCAAACATGCTAGAAATGCTCAAATTGCGCAAATAAGCCTACTGTAAGAATTTTACAAACGTCTGACAAAACTGAAAAATGTAAATTTCCAATTTTAACCAAACATGCTAGAAATGCTCCAATTGAGCTAATTAGCTTATTGTGAGAATATTACAAACGTCTGACAACACTGAAAAATGTAAATTTCTAATTTCAACCAAACATGCTAGAAATGCTCCAAATGAGCTAATTAGCTTATTGAAAGAATATTGCAATTGTCTGACAAAAGTGAAAAATGTAAATTTCCAATTTCAACCAAACATGCTAGAAATGCTCCAATTGAGCTAATTAGCTTATTGTGAGAATATTGCAATTGTCTGACAAAAGTGAAAAATGTAAATTTCCAATTTCAACCAAACATGCTAGAATTGCTCCAATTGAGCTAATTAGCTTATTGTGAGAATATTACAAACGTCTAACAAAATTGAAAAATGTAAATTTCCATTTTCAACCAAACATGCTAGAAATGCTCCAATTGAGCTAATTAGCTTATTGTGAGAATATTGCAATTGTCTGACAAAAGTGAAAAATGTAAATTTCCAATTTCAACCAAACATGCTAGAAATGCTCCAATTGAGCTAATTAGCTTATTGTGAGAATATTACAAACGTCTGACAACACTGAAAAATGTAAATTTCCAATTTCGACCAAACATGCTAGAAATGCTCCAATTGAGCTAATTAGCTTATTGTGAGAATATTGCAATTGTCTGACAAAAGTGAAAAACGTAAATTTCCAATTTCAACCAAACATGCTAGAAATGCTCCAATTGAGCTAATTAGCTTATTGAGAGAATATTGCAATTGTCTGACAAAACTGAAAAATGTACATTTCCAATTTCAACCAAACATGCTAGAAATGCTCCAATTGAGCTAATTAGCTTATTGTGAGAATATTACAAACGTCTAACAAAATTGAAAAATGTAAATTTCCAATTTCAACCAAACATGCTAGAAATGCTCAAATTGAGCTAATTAGCTTATTGTGAGAATATTGCAATTGTCTGACAAAAGTGAAAAATGTAAATTTCCAATTTCAACCAAACATGCTAGAAATGCTCTAATTGAGCTAATTAGCTTATTGTGAGAATATTACAAACGTCTGACAAAACTGAAAAATGTAAATTTCCAATTTCAACCAAACATGCTAAAAATGCTCCAATTGAGCAAATTAGCTTAGTGTGAGAATATTACAAACGTCTGACAACACTGAAAAATGTAAATTTCTAATTTCAACCAAACATGCTAGAAATGCTCCAAATGAGCTAATTAGCTTATTGAGAGAATATTGCAATTGTCTGACAGAAGTGAAAAATGTAAATTTGCAATTTCAACCAAACATGCTAGAAATGCTCCAATTTAGCTAATTAGCTTATTGTGAGAATATTACAAACGTCTGACAACACTGAAAAATGTAAATTTCTAATTTCAACCAAACATGCTAGAAATGCTACAAATGAGCTAATTAGCTTATTGAGAGAATATTGCAATTGTCTGACAAAAGTGAAAAATGTAAATTTCCAATTTCAACCAAACATGCTAGAAATGCTCCAATTGAGCTAATTAGCTTATTGTGAGAATATTACAAACGTCTGACAAAACTGAAAAATGTAAATTTCCAATTTCAACCAAACATGCTAGAAATGCTCCAATTGAGCTAATTAGCTTATTGTGAGAATATTGCAAACGTCTAACAAAATTGAAAAATGTAAATTTCCAATTTCAACCAAACATGCTAGAAATGCTCCAATTGAGCTAATTAGCTTATTGTGAGAATATTGCAATTGTCTGACAGAAGAGAAAAATGTAAATTTGCAATTTCAACCAAACATGCTAGAAATGCTCCAATTTAGCTAATTAGCTTATTGTGAGAATATTACAAACGTCTGACAACACTGAAAAATGTAAATTTCTAATTTCAACCAAACATGCTAGAAATGCTCCAAATGAGCTAATTAGCTTATTGAGAGAATATTGCAATTGTCTGACAAAAGTGAAAAATGTAAAATTCCAATTTCAACCAAACATGCTAGAAATGCTCCAATTGAGCTAATTAGCTTGTTGTGAGAATATTGCAATTGTCTGACAAAAGTGAGAAATTTAAATTTCCAATTTCAACCAAACATGCTAGAAATGCTCCAATTGAGCTAATTAGCTTATTGTGAGAATACTACAAACGTCTGACAAAACTGAAAAATGTAAATTCCCAATTTCAACCAAACATGCTAGAAATGCTCCAATTGAGCTAATTAGCTTATTGTGAGAATATTACAAACGTCTAACAAAATTGAAAAATGTAAGTTTCCAATTTCAACCAAACATGCTAGAAATGCTCAAACTGAGCTAATTAGCTTATTGTGAGAATATTGCAATTGTCTGACAAAAGTGAAAAATGTAAATTTCCAATTTCAACCAAACATGCTAGAAATGCTCTAATTGAGCTAATTAGCTTATTGTGAGAATATTACAAACGTCTGACAAAACTGAAAAATGTAAATTTCCAATTTTAACCAAACATGCTAGAAATGCTCCAATTGAGCTAATTAGCTTTTTGTGAGAATATTGCAATTGTCTGACAAAAGTGATAAATGTAAATTTCCAATTTCAACCAAACATGCTAGAAATGCTCCAATTGAGCTAATTAGCTTATTGTGGGAATATTACAAACGTCTGACAAAAGTGAAAAACGTAAATTTCGAATTTCAACCAAACATGCTAGAAATGCTCCAATTGAGCTAATTAGCTTATTGTGAGAATATTACAAACGTCTGACAAAACTGAAAAATGTAATTTTCCAATTTAAACCAAACATGCTAGAAATGCTCCAATTGAGCTAATTAGCTTATTGTGAGAATATTGCAATTGTCTGACAAAAGTGAAAAATGTAAATTTCCAATTTCAATTAAACATGCTAGAAATGCTCAAATTGCGCAAATAAGCCTACTGTAAGAATTTTACGAACGTCTAACAAAACTGAAAAATGTAAATTTCCAATTTCAACCAAACATGCTAGAAATGCTCAAATTGAGCTAATTAGCTTATTGTGAGAATATTACAAACATCTGACAACACTGAAAAATGTAAATTTCTAATTTCAACCAAACATGCTAGAAATGCTCCAAATGAGCTAATTAGCTTATTGAGAGAATATTGCAACTGTCTGACAACACTGAAAAATGTAAATTTCTAATTTCAACCAAACATGCTAGAAATGCTCCAAATGAGCTAATTAGCTTATTGTGAGAATATTGCAATTGTCTGACAAAAGTGAAAAATGTAAATTTCCAATTTCAACCAAACATGCTAGAAATGCTCCAATTGAGCTAATTAGCTTATTGTGAGAATATTGCAATTGTCTGACAAAAGTGAAAAATGTAAATTTCCAATTTCAACCAAACATGCTAGAATTGCTCCAATTGAGCTAATTAGCTTATTGTGAGAATATTACAAACGTCTAACAAAATTGAAAAATGTAAATTTCCATTTTCAACCAAACATGCTAGAAATGCTCCAATTGAGCTAATTAGCTTATTGTGAGAATATTGCAATTGTCTGACAAAAGTGAAAAATGTAAATTTCCAATTTCAACCAAACATGCTAGAAATGCTCCAATTGAGCTAATTAGCTTATTGTGAGAATATTACAAACGTCTGACAACACTGAAAAATGTAAATTTCCAATTTCGACCAAACATGCTTGAAATGCTCAAATTGCGCAAATAAGCCTACTGTAAGAATTTTACAAACGTCTGAAAACTGAAAAATGTAAATTTCCAATTTCAACCAAACATGCTAGAAATGCTCCAATTGAGCTAATTAGCTTATTGTGAGAATATTACAAACGTCTGACAACACTGAAAAATGTAAATTTCTAATTTCAACCAAACATGCTAGAAATGCTCCAAATGAGCTAATTAGCTTATTGAGTGAATATTGCAATTGTCTGACAAAACTGAAAAATGTAAATTTCCAATTTCAACCAAACATGCTAGAAATGCTCCAATTGAGCTAATTAGCTTGTTGTGAGAATATTGCAATTGTCTGACAAAAGTGAGAAATGTAAATTTCCAATTTCAACCAAACATGCTAGAAATGCTCCAATTGAGCTAATTAGCTTATTGTGAGAATACTACAAACGTCTGAAAAAACTGAAAAATGTAAATTTCCAATTTCAACCAAACATGCTAGAAATGCTCCAATTGAGCTAATTAGCTTATTGAGAGAATATTGCAATTGTCTGACAAAACTGAAAAATGTAAATTTCCAATTTCAACCAAACATGCTAGAAATGCTCCAATTGAGCTAATTAGCTTATTGTGAGAATATTACAAACATCTAACAAAATTGAAAAATGTAAATTTCCAATTTCAACCAAACATGCTAGAAATGCTCAAATTGAGCTAATTAGCTTATTGTGAGAATATTGCAATTGTCTGACAAAAGTGAAAAATGTAAATTTCCAATTTCAACCAAACATGCTAGAAATGCTCTAATTGAGCTAATTAGCTTATTGTGAGAATATTACAAACGTCTGACAAAACTGAAAAATGTAAATTTCCAATTTCAACCAAACATGCTAGAAATGCTCCAATTGAGCTAATTAGCTTATTGTGGGAATATTACAAACGTCTGACAACACTGAAAAATGTAAATTTCCAATTTCAACCAAACATGCTAGAAATGCTCCAACTGAGCTAATTAGCTTATTGTGAGAATATTACAAACGTCTGACAAAACTGAAAAGTGTAAATTTCCAATTTCAACCAAACATGCTAGAAATGCTCCAATTGAGCTAATTAGCTTATTGAGAGAATATTGCAATTGTCTGACAAAACTGAAAAATTTAAAATTCCAATTTCAACCAAACATGCTAGAAATGCTCCAATTGAGCTAATTAGCTTATTGTGAGAATATTACAAACGTCTGACAAAAGTGAAAAATGTATATTTCCAATTTCAACCAAACATGCTAGAAACGCTCCAATTGAGCTAATTAGCTTATTGAGAGAATATTGCAATTGTTTGACAAAAGTGAAAAAAGTAAATTTCCAATTTCAACCAAACATGCTAGAAATGCTCCAATTGAGCTAATTAGCTTATTGTTGGAATATTACAAACGTCTGACAAAAGTGAAAAATGTAAATTTCCAATTTCAACCAAACATGCTAGAAATGCTCAAATTGAGCTAATTAGCTTATTGTGAGAATATTACAAACGTCTGACAAAACCGAAAAATGTAATTTTCCAATTTTAACCAAACATGCTAGAAATGCTCCAATTTTGCTAATTAGCTTATTGTGAGAATATTGCAATTGTCTGACAAAAGTGAAAAATGTAAATTTCCAATTTCAACCAAACATGCTAGAAATGCTCCAATTGAGCTAATTAGCTTATTGAAAGAATATTGCAATTGTCTGACAAAAGTGAAAAATGTAAATTTCCAATTTCAACCAAACATGCTAGAAATGCTCCAATTGAGGTAATTAGCTTATTGTGACAATATTGCAATTGTCTGACAAAAGTGAAAAATGTAAATTTCCAATTTCAACCAAACATGCTAGAAATGCTCAAATTGAGCTAATTAGCTTATTGTGAGAATATTACAAACGTCTGACAACACTGAAAAATGTAAATTTCTAATTTCAACCAAACATGCTAGAAATGCTCCAAATGAGCTAATTAGCTTATTGAGAGAATATTGCAACTGTCTGACAAAAGTGAAAAATGTAAATTTCCAATTTCAACCAAACATGCTAGAAATGCTCCAATTGAGCTAATTAGCTTATTCTGAGAATATTGCAATTGTCTGACAAAAGTGAAAAATGTAAATTTCCAATTTCAACCAAACATGCTAGAAATGCTCCAATTGAGCTAATTAGCTCATTGTGAGAATATTGCAAACGTCTAACAAAATTGAAAAATGTAAATTTCCAATTTCAACCAAACATGCTAGAAATGCTCCAATTGAGCTAATTAGCTTATTGTGAGAATATTGCAATTGTCTGACAGAAGTGAAAAATGTAAATTTGCAATTTCAACCAAACATGCTAGAAATGCTCCAATTTAGCTAATTAGCTTATTGTGAGAATATTACAAACATCTGACAACACTGAAAAATGTAAATTTCTAATTTCAACCAAACATGCTAGAAATGCTACAAATGAGCTAATTAGCTTATTGAGAGAATATTGCAATTGTCTGACAAAAGTGAAAAATGTAAATTTCCAATTTCAACCAAACATGCTAGAAATGCTCCAATTGAGCTAATTAGCTTATTGTGAGAAAATTACAAACGTCTGACAAAACTGAAAAATGTAAATTTCCAATTTCAACCAAACATGCTAGAAATGCTCTAATTGAGCTAATTAGCTTATTGTGAGAATATTACAAACGTCTGACAAAACTGAAAAATGTAAATTTCCAATTTTAACCAAACATGCTAGAAATGCTCCAATTGAGCTAATTACCTTTTTGTGAGAATATTGCAATTGTCTGACAAAAGTGAAAAATGTAAATTTCCAATTTCAACCAAACATGCTAGAAATGCTCCAATTGAGCTAATTAGCTTATTGTGGGAATATTACAAACGTCTGACAAAAGTGAAAAATGTAAATTTTGAATTTCAACCAAACATGCTAGAAATGCTCCAATTGAGCTAATTAGCTTATTGTGAGAATATTACAAACGTCTGACAAAACTGAAAAATGTAATTTTCCAATTTAAACCAAACATGCTAGAAATGCTCCAATTGAGCTAATTAGCTTATTGTGAGAATATTGCAATTGTCTGACAAAAGTGAAAAATGTAAATTTCCAATTTCAATTAAACATGCTAGAAATGCTCAAATTGCGCAAATAAGCCTACTGTAAGAATTTTACGAACGTCTAACAAAACTGAAAAATGTAAATTTCCAATTTCAACCAAACATGCTAGAAATGCTCCAATTGAGCTAATTAGATTATTGAGAGAATATTACAAACGTCTGACAACACTGAAAGATGTAAATTTCTAATTTCAACCAAACATGCTAGAAATGCTCCAAATGAGCTAATTAGCTTATTTAGAGAATATTGCAACTGTCTGACAAAAGTGAAAAATGTAAATTTCCAATTTCAACCAAACATGCTAGAAATGCTCCAATTGAGCTAATTAGCTTATTGTGAGAATATTACAAACGTCTGACAAAAGTGAAAAATGTAACCTTCCAATTTCAACCAAACATGCTAGAAATGCTCAAATTGCGCAAATAAGCCTACTGTAAGAATTTTACAAACGTCTGACAAAAGTGAAAAATGTAAATTTCCAATTTCAACCAAACATGCTAAAAATGCTCCAATTGAGCTAATTAGCTTATTGTGAGAATATTACAAACGTCTGACAACACTGAAAAATGTAAATTTCTAATTTCAACCAAACATGCTAGAAATGCTCCAAATGAGCTAATTAGCTTATTGAGAGAATATTGCAATTGTCTGACAAAAGTGAAAAATGTAAATTTCCAATTTCAACCAAACATGCTAGAAATGCTCCAATTGAGCTAATTAGCTTATTGTGAGAATATTACAAACGTCTGACAACACTGAAAAATGTAAATTTCTAATTTCAACCAAACATGCTAGAAATGCTCCAAATGAGCTAATTAGCTTATTGAGAGAATATTGCAACTGTCTGACAAAAGTGAAAAATGTAAATTTCCAATTTCAACCAAACATGCTAGAAATGCTCCAATTGAGCTAATTAGCTTATTGTGAGAATATTGCAATTGTCTGACAAAAGTGAAAAATGTAAATTTCCAATTTCAACCAAACATGCTAGAAATGCTCCAATTGAGCTAATTAGTTTATTGTGAGAATATTACAAACGTCTAACAAAATTGAAAAATGTAAATTTCCAATTTCAACCAAACATGCTAGAAATGCTCCAATTGAGCTAATTAGCTTATTGTGAGAATATTGCAATTGTCTGACAGAAGTGAAAAATGTAAATTTGCAATTTCAACCAAACATGCTAGAAATGCTCCAATTTAGCTAATTAGCTTATTGAGAGAATATTACAAACGTCTGACAACACTGAAAAATGTGAATTTCCAATTTCAACCAAACATGCTAGAAATGCTCCAATTGAGCTAATTAGCTTATTGTGAGAATATTGCAATTGTCTGACAAAAGTGAAAAAAGTAAATTTCCAATTTCAACCAAACATGCTAGAAATGCTCAAATTGCGCAAACAAGCCTACTGTAAGAATTTTACAAACGTCTGACAACGCTGAAAAATGTAAATTTCCAATTTCAACCAAACATGCTAAAAATGCTCCAATTGAGCAAATTAGCTTATTTTGAGAATATTACAAACGTCTGACAACACTGAAAAATGTAAAACTCTAATTTCAACCAAACATGCTAGAAATGCTCCAAATGAGCTAATTAGCTTATTGAGAGAATATTGCAATTGTCTGACAAAAGTGAAAAATGTAAATTTCCAATTTCAACCAAACATGCTAGAAATGCTCCAATTGAGCTAATTAGCTTATTGTGAGAATATTGCAATTGTCTGACAAAAGTGAAAAATGTAAATTTCCAATTTCAACCAAACATGCTAGAATTGCTCCAATTGAGCTAATTAGCTTACTGTGAGATTATTGCAATTGTCTGACAAAAGTGAAAAATGTAAATTTCCAATTTCAACCAAACATGCTAGAAATGCTCCAATTGAGCTAATTAGCTTATTGTGAGAATATTACAAACGTCTGACAACACTGAAAAATGTAAATTTCCAATTTCAACCAAACATGCTAGAAATGCTCCAAATGAGCTAATTAGCTTATTGAGAGAATATTGCAATTGTCTGACAAAAGTGAAAAATGTAAATTTCCAATTTCAACCAAACATGCTAGAAATGCTCCAATTGAGCTAATTAGCTTATTGTGAGAATATTACAAACGTCTGACAACACTGAAAAATGTAAATTTCTAATTTCAACCAAACATGCTAGAAATGCTCCAAATGAGCTAATTAGCTTATTGAGAGAATATTGCAACTGTCTGACAAAAGTGAAAAATGTAAATTTCCAATTTCAACCAAACATGCTAGAAATGCTCCAATTGAGCTAATTAGCTTATTGTGAGAATATTGCAATTGTCTGACAAAAGTGAAAAATGTAAATTTCCAATTTCAACCAAACATGCTAGAAATGCTCAAATTGCGCAAATAAGCCTACTGTAAGAATTTTACAAACGTCTGACAAAACTGAAAAATGTAAATTTCCAATTTTAACCAAACATGCTAGAAATGCTCCAATTGAGCTAATTAGCTTATTGTGAGAATATTACAAACGTCTGACAACACTGAAAAATGTAAATTTCTAATTTCAACCAAACATGCTAGAAATGCTCCAAATGAGCTAATTAGCTTATTGAAAGAATATTGCAATTGTCTGACAAAAGTGAAAAATGTAAATTTCCAATTTCAACCAAACATGCTAGAAATGCTCCAATTGAGCTAATTAGCTTATTGTGAGAATATTGCAATTGTCTGACAAAAGTGAAAAATGTAAATTTCCAATTTCAACCAAACATGCTAGAATTGCTCCAATTGAGCTAATTAGCTTATTGTGAGAATATTACAAACGTCTAACAAAATTGAAAAATGTAAATTTCCATTTTCAACCAAACATGCTAGAAATGCTCCAATTGAGCTAATTAGCTTATTGTGAGAATATTGCAATTGTCTGACAAAAGTGAAAAATGTAAATTTCCAATTTCAACCAAACATGCTAGAAATGCTCCAATTGAGCTAATTAGCTTATTGTGAGAATATTACAAACGTCTGACAACACTGAAAAATGTAAATTTCCAATTTCGACCAAACATGCTAGAAATGCTCCAATTGAGCTAATTAGCTTATTGTGAGAATATTGCAATTGTCTGACAAAAGTGAAAAATGTAAATTTCCAATTTCAACCAAACATGCTAGAAATGCTCCAATTGAGCTAATTAGCTTATTGAGAGAATATTGCAATTGTCTGACAAAACTGAAAAATGTACATTTCCAATTTCAACCAAACATGCTAGAAATGCTCCAATTGAGCTAATTAGCTTATTGTGAGAATATTACAAACGTCTAACAAAATTGAAAAATGTAAATTTCCAATTTCAACCAAACATGCTAGAAATGCTCAAATTGAGCTAATTAGCTTATTGTGAGAATATTGCAATTGTCTGACAAAAGTGAAAAATGTAAATTTCCAATTTCAACCAAACATGCTAGAAATGCTCTAATTGAGCTAATTAGCTTATTGTGAGAATATTACAAACGTCTGACAAAACTGAAAAATGTAAATTTCCAATTTCAACCAAACATGCTAGAAATGCTCCAATTGAGCTAATTAGCTTATTGTGAGAATATTACAAACGTCTGACAACACTGAAAAATGTAAATTTCCAATTTCAACCAAACATGCTAGAAATGCTCCAATTGAGCTAATTAGCTTATTGTGAGAATATTACAAACGTCTGACAAAACTGAAAAGTGTAAATTTCCAATTTCAACCAAACATGCTAGAAATGCTCCAATTGAGCTAATTAGCTTATTGAGAGAATATTGCAATTGTCTGACAAAACTGAAAAATGTAAAATTCCAATTTCAACCAAACATGCTAGAAATGCTCCAATTGAGCTAATTAGCTTATTGTGAGAATATTACAAACGTCTGACAAAAGTGAAAAATGTATATTTCCAATTTCAACCAAACATGCTAGAAACGCTCCAATTGAGCTAATTAGCTTATTGAGAGAATATTGCAATTGTTTGACAAAAGTGAAAAAAGTAAATTTCCAATTTCAACCAAACATGCTAGAAATGCTCCAATTGAGCTAATTAGCTTATTGTTGGAATATTACAAACGTCTGACAAAAGTGAAAAATGTAAATTTCCAATTTCAACCAAACATGCTAGAAATGCTCAAATTGAGCTAATTAGCTTATTGTGAGAATATTACAAACGTCTGACAAAACTGAAAAATGTAATTTTCCAATTTAAACCAAACATGCTAGAAATGCTCCAATTGTGCTAATTAGCTTATTGTGAGAATATTGCAATTGTCTGACAAAAGTGAAAAATGTAAATTTCCAATTTCAACCAAACATGCTAGAAATGCTCCAATTGAGCTAATTAGCTTATTGAAAGAATATTGCAATTGTCTGACAAAAGTGAAAAATGTAAATTTCCAATTTCAACCAAACATGCTAGAAATGCTCCAATTGAGCTAATTAGCTTATTGTGACAATATTGCAATTGTCTGACAAAAGTAAAAAATGTAAATTTCCAATTTCAACCAAACATGCTAGAAATGCTCAAATTGAGCTAATTAGCTTATTGTGAGAATATTACAAACGTCTGACAACACTGAAAAATGTAAATTTCTAATTTCAACCAAACATGCTAGAAATGCTCCAAATGAGCTAATTAGCTTATTGAGAGAATATTGCAACTGTCTGACAAAAGTGAAAAATGTAAATTTCCAATTTCAACCAAACATGCTAGAAATGCTCCAATTGAGCTAATTAGCTTATTCTGAGAATATTGCAATTGTCTGACAAAAGTGAAAAATGTAAATTTCCAATTTCAACCAAACATGCTAGAAATGCTCCAATTGAGCTAATTAGCTTATTGTGAGAATATTGCAAACGTCTGACAAAATTGAAAAATGTAAATTTCCAATTTCAACCAAACATGCTAGAAATGCTCCAATTGAGCTAATTAGCTTATTGTGAGAATATTGCAATTGTCTGACAGAAGTGAAAAATGTAAATTTGCAATTTCAACCAAACATGCTAGAAATGCTCCAATTTAGCTAATTAGCTTATTGTGAGAATATTACAAACGTCTGACAACACTGAAAAATGTAAATTTCTAATTTCAACCAAACATGCTAGGAATGCTCCAAATGAGCTAATTAGCTTATTGAGAGAATATTGCAATTGTCTGACAAAAGTGAAAAATGTAAAATTCCAATTTCAACCAAACATGCTAGAAATGCTCCAATTGAGCTAATTAGCTTATTGTGAGAATATTGCAATTGTCTGACAAAAGTGAAAAATGTAAATTTCCAATTTCAACCAAACATGCTAGAAATGCTCAAATTGCGCAAATAAGCCTACTGTAAGAATTTTACAAACGTCTGACAAAACTGAAAAATGTAAATTTCCAATTTTAACCAAACATGCTAGAAATGCTCCAATTGAGCTAATTAGGTTATTGTGAGAATATTACAAACGTCTGACAACACTGAAAAATGTAAATTTCTAATTTCAACCAAACATGCTAGAAATGCTCCAAATGAGCTAATTAGCTTATTGAAAGAATATTGCAATTGTCTGACAAAAGTGAAAAATGTAAATTTCCAATTTCAACCAAACATGCTAGAAATGCTCCAATTGAGCTAATTAGCTTATTGTGAGAATATTGCAATTGTCTGACAAAAGTGAAAAATGTAAATTTCCAATTTCAACCAAACATGCTAGAATTGCTCCAATTGAGCTAATTAGCTTATTGTGAGAATATTACAAACGTCTAACAAAATTGAAAAATGTAAATTTCCATTTTCAACCAAACATGCTAGAAATGCTCCAATTGAGCTAATTAGCTTATTGTGAGAATATTGCAATTGTCTGACAAAAGTGAAAAATGTAAATTTCCAATTTCAACCAAACATGCTAGAAATGCTCCAATTGAGCTAATTAGCTTATTGTGAGAATATTACAAACGTCTGACAACACTGAAAAATGTAAATTTCCAATTTCGACCAAACATGCTAGAAATGCTCCAATTGAGCTAATTAGCTTATTGTGAGAATATTGCAATTGTCTGACAAAAGTGAAAAATGTAAATTTCCAATTTCAACCAAACATGCTAGAAATGCTCCAATTGAGCTAATTAGCTTATTGAGAGAATATTGCAATTGTCTGACAAAACTGAAAAATGTACATTTCCAATTTCAACCAAACATGCTAGAAATGCTCCAATTGAGCTAATTAGCTTATTGTGAGAATATTACAAACGTCTAACAAAATTGAAAAATGTAAATTTCCAATTTCAACCAAACATGCTAGAAATGCTCAAATTGAGCTAATTAGCTTATTGTGAGAATATTGCAATTGTCTGACAAAAGTGAAAAATGTAAATTTCCAATTTCAACCAAACATGCTAGAAATGCTCTAATTGAGCTAATTAGCTTATTGTGAGAATATTACAAACGTCTGACAAAACTGAAAAATGTAAATTTCCAATTTCAACCAAACATGCTACAAATGCTCCAATTGAGCTAATTAGCTTATTGTGAGAATATTACAAACGTCTGACAACACTGAAAAATGTAAATTTCCAATTTCAACCAAACATGCTAGAAATGCTCCAATTGAGCTAATTAGCTTATTGTGAGAATATTACAAACGTCTGACAAAACTGAAAAGTGTAAATTTCCAATTTCAACCAAACATGCTAGAAATGCTCCAATTGAGCTAATTAGCTTATTGAGAGAATATTGCAATTGTCTGACAAAACTGAAAAATGTAAAATTCCAATTTCAACCAAACATGCTAGAAATGCTCCAATTGAGCTCATTAGCTTATTGTGAGAATATTACAAACGTCTGACAAAAGTGAAAAATGTATATTTCCAATTTCAACCAAACATGCTAGAAACGCTCCAATTGAGCTAATTAGCTTATTGAGAGAATATTGCAATTGTTTGACAAAAGTGAAAAAAGTAAATTTCCAATTTCAACCAAACATGCTAGAAATGCTCAAATTGAGCTAATTAGCTTATTGTGAGAATATTACAAACGTCTGACAAAACTGAAAAATGTAATTTTCCAATTTAAACCAAACATGCTAGAAATGCTCCAATTGTGCTAATTAGCTTATTGTGAGAATATTGCAATTGTCTGACAAAAGTGAAAAATTTAAATTTCCAATTTCAACCAAACATGCTAGAAATGCTCAAATTGAGCTAATTAGCTTATTGTGAGAATATTACAAACGTCTGACAACACTGAAAAATGTAAATTTCTAATTTCAACCAAACATGCTAGAAATGCTCCAAATGAGCTAATTAGCTTATTGAGAGAATATTGCAACTGTCTGACAAAAGTGAAAAATGTAAATTTCCAATTTCAACCAAACATGCTAGAAATGCTCCAATTGAGCTAATTAGCTTATTCTGAGAATATTGCAATTGTCTGACAAAAGTGAAAAATGTAAATTTCCAATTTCAACCAAACATGCTAGAAATGCTCCAATTGAGCTAATTAGCTTATTGTGAGAATATTGCAAACGTCTAACAAAATTGAAAAATGTAAATTTCCAATTTCAACCAAACATGCTAGAAATGCTCCAATTGAGCTAATTAGCTTATTGTGAGAATATTGCAATTGTCTGACAGAAGTGAAAAATGTAAATTTGCAATTTCAACCAAACATGCTAGAAATGCTCCAATTTAGCTAATTAGCTTATTGTGAGAATATTACAAACGTCTGACAACACTGAAAAATGTAAATTTCTAATTTCAACCAAACATGCTAGAAATGCTCCAAATGAGCTAATTAGCTTATTGAGAGAATATTGCAATTGTCTGACAAAAGTGAAAAATGTAAAATTCCAATTTCAACCAAACATGCTAGAAATGCTCCAATTGAGCTAATTAGCTTGTTGTGAGAATATTGCAATTGTCTGACAAAAGTGAGAAATATAAATTTCCAATTTCAACCAAACATGCTAGAAATGCTCCAATTGAGCTAATTAGCTTATTGTGAGAATACTACAAACGTCTGACAAAACTGAAAAATGTAAATTTCCAATTTCAACCAAACTTGCTAGAAATGCTCCAATTGAGCTAATTAGCTTATTGTGAGAATATTACAAACGTCTAACAAAATTGAAAAATGTAAGTTTCCAATTTCAACCAAACATGCTAGAAATGCTCAAACTGAGCTAATTAGCTTATTGTGAGAATATTGCAATTGTCTGACAAAAGTGAAAAATGTAAATTTCCAATTTCAACCAAACATGCTAGAAATGCTCTAATTGAGCTAATTAGCTTATTGTGAGAATATTACAAACGTCTGACAAAACTGAAAAATGTAAATTTCCAATTTTAACCAAACATGCTAGAAATGCTCCAATTGAGCTAATTAGCTTTTTGTGAGAATATTGCAATTGTCTGACAAAAGTGAAAAATGTAAATTTCCAATTTCAACCAAACATGCTAGAAATGCTCCAATTGAGCTAATTAGCTTATTGTGGGAATATTACAAACGTCTGACAAAAGTGAAAAATGTAAATTTCGAATTTCAACCAAACATGCTAGAAATGCTCCAATTGAGCTAATTAGCTTATTGTGAGAATATTACAAACGTCTGACAAAACTGAAAAATGTAATTTTCCAATTTAAACCAAACATGCTAGAAATGCTCCAATTGAGCTAATTAGCTTATTGTGAGAATATTGCAATTGTCTGACAAAAGTGAAAAATGTAAATTTCCAATTTCAATTAAACATGCTAGAAATGCTCAAATTGCGCAAATAAGCCTACTGTAAGAATTTTACGAACGTCTAACAAAACTGAAAAATGTAAATTTCCAATTTCAACCAAACATGCTAGAAATGCTCTAATTGAGCTAATTAGCTTATTGTGAGAATATTACAAACGTCTGACAAAACTGAAAAATGTAAATTTCCAATTTCAACCAAACATGCTAGAAATGCTCCAATTGAGCTAATTAGCTTATTGTGAGAATATTACAAACGTCTGACAACACTGAAAAATGTAAATTTCCAATTTCAACCAAACATGCTAGAAATGCTCCAATTGAGCTAATTAGCTTATTGTGAGAATATTACAAACGTCTGACAAAACTGAAAAGTGTAAATTTCCAATTTCAACCAAACATGCTAGAAATGCTCCATTTGAGCTAATTAGCTTATTGAGAGAATATTGCAATTGTTTGACAAAAGTGAAAAAAGTAAATTTCCAATTTCAACCAAACATGCTAGAAATGCTCCAATTGAGCTAATTAGCTTATTGTTGGAATATTACAAACGTCTGACAAAAGTGAAAAATGTAAATTTCCAATTTCAACCAAACATGCTAGAAATGCTCAAATTGAGCTAATTAGCTTATTGTGAGAATATTACAAACGTCTGACAAAACTGAAAAATGTAATTTTCCAATTTAAACCAAACATGCTAGAAATGCTCCAATTGTGCTAATTAGCTTATTGTGAGAATATTGCAATTGTCTGACAAAAGTGAAAAATGTAAATTTCCAATTTCAACCAAACATGCTAGAAATGCTCCAATTGAGCTAATTAGCTTATTGAAAGAATATTGCAATTGTCTGACAAAAGTGAAAAATGTAAATTTCCAATTTCAACCAAACATGCTAGAAATGCTCCAATTGAGCTAATTAGCTTATTGTGACAATATTGCAATTGTCTGACAAAAGTGAAAAATGTAAATTTCCAATTTCAACCAAACATGCTAGAAATGCTCAAATTGAGCTAATTAGCTTATTGTGAGAATATTACAAACGTCTGACAACACTGAAAAATGTAAATTTCTAATTTCAACCAAACATGCTAGAAATGCTCCAAATGAGCTAATTAGCTTATTGAGAGAATATTGCAACTGTCTGACAAAAGTGAAAAATGTAAATTTCCAATTTCAACCAAACATGCTAGAAATGCTCCAATTGAGCTAATTAGCTTATTCTGAGAATATTGCAATTGTCTGACAAAAGTGAAAAATGTAAATTTCCAATTTCAACCAAACATGCTAGAAATGCTCCAATTGAGCTAATTAGCTTATTGTGAGAATATTGCAAACGTCTAACAAAATTGAAAAATGTAAATTTCCAATTTCAACCAAACATGCTAGAAATGCTCCAATTGAGCTAATTAGCTTATTGTGAGAATATTGCAATTGTCTGACAGAAGTGAAAAATGTAAATTTGCAATTTCAACCAAACATGCTAGAAATGCTCCAATTTAGCTAATTAGCTTATTGTGAGAATATTACAAACGTCTGACAACACTGAAAAATGTAAATTTCTAATTTCAACCAAACATGCTAGAAATGCTCCAAATGAGCTAATTAGCTTATTGAGAGAATATTGCAATTGTCTGACAAAAGTGAAAAATGTAAAATTCCAATTTCAACCAAACATGCTAGAAATGCTCCAATTGAGCTAATTAGCTTGTTGTGAGAATATTGCAATTGTCTGACAAAAGTGAGAAATATAAATTTCCAATTTCAACCAAACATGCTAGAAATGCTCCAATTGAGCTAATTAGCTTATTGTGAGAATACTACAAACGTCTGACAAAACTGAAAAATGTAAATTTCCAATTTCAACCAAACATGCTAGAAATGCTCCAATTGAGCTAATTAGCTTATTGTGAGAATATTACAAACGTCTAACAAAATTGAAAAATGTAAGTTTCCAATTTCAACCAAACATGCTAGAAATGCTCAAACTGAGCTAATTAGCTTATTGTGAGAATATTGCAATTGTCTGACAAAAGTGAAAAATGTAAATTTCCAATTTCAACCAAACATGCTAGAAATGCTCTAATTGAGCTAATTAGCTTATTGTGAGAATATTACAAACGTCTGACAAAACTGAAAAATGTAAATTTCCAATTTTAACCAAACATGCTAGAAATGCTCCAATTGAGCTAATTAGCTTTTTGTGAGAATATTGCAATTGTCTGACAAAAGTGAAAAATGTAAATTTCCAATTTCAACCAAACATGCTAGAAATGCTCCAATTGAGCTAATTAGCTTATTGTGGGAATATTACAAACGTCTGACAAAAGTGAAAAATGTAAATTTCGAATTTCAACCAAACATGCTAGAAATGCTCCAATTGAGCTAATTAGCTTATTGTGAGAATATTACAAACGTCTGACAAAACTGAAAAATGTAATTTTCCAATTTAAACCAAACATGCTAGAAATGCTCCAATTGAGCTAATTAGCTTATTGTGAGAATATTGCAATTGTCTGACAAAAGTGAAAAATGTAAATTTCCAATTTCAATTAAACATGCTAGAAATGCTCAAATTGCGCAAATAAGCCTACTGTAAGAATTTTACGAACGTCTAACAAAACTGAAAAATGTAAATTTCCAATTTCAACCAAACATGCTAGAAATGCTCCAATTGAGCTAATTAGCTTATTGTGAGAATATTACAAACGTCTGACAACACTGAAAAATGTAAATTTCTAATTTCAACCAAACATGCTAGAAATGCTCCAAATGAGCTAATTAGCTTATTGAGAGAATATTGCAACTGTCTGACAAAAGTGAAAAATGTAAATTTCCAATTTCAACCAAACATGCTAGAAATGCTCCAATTGAGCTAATTAGCTTATTGTGAGAATATTGCAATTGTCTGACAAAAGTGAAAAATGTAAATTTCCAATTTCAACCAAACATGCTAGAAATGCTCCAATTGAGCTAATTAGTTTATTGTGAGAAAATTACAAACGTCTAACAAAATTGAAAAATGTAAATTTCCAATTTCAACCAAACATGCTAGAAATGCTCCAATTGAGCTAATTAGCTTATTGAGAGAATATTGCAATTGTCTGACAAAACTGAAAAATGTAAAATTCCAAATTAAACCAAACATGCTAGAAATGCTCCAATTGAGCTAATTAGCTTATTGTGAGAATATTACAAACGTCTGACAAAAGTGAAAATTGTATATTTCCAATTTCAACCAAACATGCTAGAAATGCTCCAATTGAGCTAATTAGCTTATTGAGAGAATATTGCAATTGTTTGACAAAAGTGAAAAAAGTAAATTTCCAATTTTAACCAAACATGCTAGAAATGCTCCAATTGAGCTAATTAGCTTATTGTGAGAATATTGCAATTGTCTGACAAAAGTGAAAAATGTAAATTTCCAATTTCAACCAAACATGCTAGAAATGCTCCAATTGAGCTAATTAGCTTATTGTGAGAATATTACAAACGTCTGACAAAACTGAAAAATGTAATTTTCCAATTTAAACCAAACATGCTAGAAATGCTCCAATTGAGCTAATTAGCTTATTGTGAGAATATTGCAATTGTCTGACAAAAGTGAAAAATGTAAATTTCCAATTTCAATTAAACATGCTAGAAATGCTCAAATTGCGCAAATAAACCTACTGTAAGAATTTTACGAACGTCTAACAAAACTGAATAATGTAAATTTCCAATTTCAACCAAACATGCTAGAAATGCTCCAATTGAGCTAATTAGCTTATTGTGAGAATATTACAAACGTCTGACAACACTGAAAAATGTAAATTTCTAATTTCAACCAAACATGCTAGAAATGCTACAAATGAGCTAATTAGCTTATTGAGAGAATATTGCAACTGTCTGACAAAAGTGAAAAATGTAAATTTCCAATTTCAACCAAACATGCTAGAAATGCTCCAATTGAGCTAATTAGCTTATTGTGAGAATATTGCAATTGTCTGACAAAAGTGAAAAATGTAAATTTCCAATTTCAACCAAACATGCTAGAAATGCTCTAATTGAGCTAATTAGCTTATTGTGAGAATATTACAAACGTCTGACAAAACTGAAAAATGTAAATTTCCAATTTTAACCAAACATGCTAGAAATGCTCCAATTGAGCTAATTAGCTTTTTGTGAGAATATTGCAATTGTCTGACAAAAGTGAAAAATGTAAATTTCCAATTTCAACCAAACATGCTAGAAATGCTCCAATTGAGCTAATTAGCTTATTGTGGGAATATTACAAACGTCTGACAAAAGTGAAAAATGTAAATTTCGAATTTCAACCAAACATGCTAGAAATGCTCCAATTGAGCTAATTAGCTTATTGTGAGAATATTACAAACGTCTGACAAAACTGAAAAATGTAATATTCCAATTTAAACCAAACATGCTAGAAATGCTCCAATTGAGCTAATTAGCTTATTGTGAGAATATTGCAATTGTCTGACAAAAGTGAAAAATGTAAATTTCCAATTTCAATTAAACATGCTAGAAATGCTCAAATTGCGCAAATAAGCCTACTGTAAGAATTTTACGAACGTCTAACAAAACTGAAAAATGTAAATTTCCAATTTCAACCAAACATGCTAGAAATGCTCCAATTGAGCTAATTAGCTTATTGTGAGAATATTACAAACGTCTGACAACACTGAAAAATGTAAATTTCTAATTTCAACCAAACATGCTAGAAATGCTCCAAATGAGCTAATTAGCTTATTGAGAGAATATTGCAACTGTCTGACAAAAGTGAAAAATGTAAATTTCCAATTTCAACCAAACATGCTAGAAATGCTTCAATTGAGCTAATTAGCTTATTGTGAGAATATTGCAATTGTCTGACAAAAGTGAAAAATGTAAATTTCCAATTTCAACCAAACATGCTAGAAATGCTCCAATTGAGCTAATTAGTTTATTGTGAGAATATTACAAACGTCTAACAAAATTGAAAAATGTAAATTTCCAATTTCAACCAAACATGCTAGAAATGCTCCAATTGAGCTAATTAGCTTATTGAGAGAATATTGCAATTGTCTGACAAAACTGAAAAATGTAAAATTCCAATTTAAACCAAACATGCTAGAAATGCTCCAATTGAGCTAATTAGCTTATTGTGAGAATATTACAAACGTCTGACAAAAGTGAAAATTGTATATTTCCAATTTCAACCAAACATGCTGGAAATGCTCCAATTGAGCTAATTAGCTTATTGAGAGAATATTGCAATTGTTTGACAAAAGTGAAAAAAGTAAATTTCCAATTTTAACCAAACATGCTAGAAATGCTCCAATTGAGCTAATTAGCTTATTGTGAGAATATTGCAATTGTCTGACAAAAGTGAAAAATGTAAATTTCCAATTTCAACCAAACATGCTAGAAATGCTCCAATTGAGCTAATTAGCTTATTGTGAGAATATTACAAACGTCTGACAAAACTGAAAAATGTAATTTTCCAATTTAAACCAAACATGCTAGAAATGCTCCAATTGAGCTAATTAGCTTATTGTGAGAATATTGCAATTGTCTGACAAAAGTGAAAAATGTAAATTTCCAATTTCAATTAAACATGCTAGAAATGCTCAAATTGCGCAAATAAACCTACTGTAAGAATTTTACGAACGTCTAACAAAACAGGAAAATGTAAATTTCCAATTTCAACCAAACATGCTAGAAATGCTCCAATTGAGCTAATTAGCTTATTGTGAGAATATTACAAACGTCTGACAACACTGAAAAATGTAAATTTCTAATTTCAACCAAACATGCTAGAAATGCTCCAAATGAGCTAATTAACTTATTGAGAGAATATTGCAACTGTCTGACAAAAGTGAAAAATGTAAATTTCCAATTTCAACCAAACATGCTAGAAATGCTCCAATTGAGCTAATTAGCTTATTGTGAGAATATTGCAATTGTCTGACAAAAGTGAAAAATGTAAATTTCCAATTTCAACCAAACATGCTAGAAATGCTCCAATTGAGCTAATTAGTTTATTGTGAGAATATTACAAACGTCTAACATAATTGAAAAATGTAAATTTCCAATTTCAACCAAACATGCTAGAAATGCTCCAATTGAGCTAATTAGCTTATTGTGAGAATATTGCAATTGTCTGACAGAAGTGAAAAATGTAAATTTGCAATTTCAACCAAACATGCTAGAAATGCTCCAATTTAGCTAATTAGCTTATTGTGAGAATATTACAAACGTCTGACAACACTGAAAAATGTAAATTTCCAATTTCAACCAAACATGCTAGAAATGCTCCAATTGAGCTAATTAGCTTATTGTGAGAATAATGCAATTGTCTGACAAAAGTGAAAAAAGTGAATTTCCAATTTCAACCAAACATGCTAGAAATGCTCAAATTGCGCAAACAAGCCTACTGTAAGAATTTTACAAACGTCTGACAAAACTGAAAAATGTAAATTTCCAATTTCAACCAAACATGCTAGAAATGCTCCAATTGAGCTAATTAGCTTGTTGTGAGAATATTGCAATTGTCTGACAAAAGTGAGAAATATAAATTTCCAATTTCAACCAAACATGCTAGAAATGTTCAAACTGAGCTAATTAGCTTATTGTGAGAATATTGCAATTGTCTGACAAAAGTGAAAAATGTAAATTTCCAATTTCAACCAAACATGCTAGAAATGCTCTAATTGAGCTAATTAGCTTATTGTGAGAATATTACAAACGTCTGACAAAACTGAAAAATGTAAATTTCCAATTTTAACCAAACATGCTAGAAATGCTCCAATTGAGCTAATTAGCTTTTTGTGAGAATATTGCAATTGTCTGACAAAAGTGAAAAATGTAAATTTCCAATTTCAACCAAACATGCTAGAAATGCTCCAATTGAGCTAATTAGCTTATTGTGGGAATATTACAAACGTCTGACAAAAGTGGAAAATGTAAATTTCCAATTTAAACCAAACATGCTAGAAATGCTCCAATTGAGCTAATTAGCTTATTGTGAGAATATTGCAATTGTCTGACAAAAGTGAAAAATGTAAATTTCCAATTTCAATTAAACATGCTAGAAATGCTCAAATTGCGCAAATAAGCCTACTGTAAGAATTTTACGAACGTCTAACAAAACTGAAAAATGTAAATTTCCAATTTCAACCAAACATGCTAGAAATGCTCCAATTGAGCTAATTAGCTTATTGTGAGAATATTACAAACGTCTGACAACACTGAAAAATGTAAATTTCTAATTTCAACCAAACATGCTAGAAATGCTCCAAATGAGCTAATTAGCTTATTGAGAGAATATTGCAATTGTCTGACAAAAGTGAAAAATGTAAAATTCCAATTTCAACCAAACATGCTAGAAATGCTCCAATTGAGCTAATTAGCTTGTTGTGAGAATATTGCAATTGTCTGACAAAAGTGAGAAATATAAATTTCCAATTTCAACCAAACATGCTAGAAATGCTCCAATTGAGCTAATTAGCTTATTGTGAGAATATTACAAACGTCTAACAAAATTGAAAAATGTAAGTTTCCAATTTCAACCAAACATGCTAGAAATGCTCAAACTGAGCTAATTAGCTTATTGTGAGAATATTGCAATTGTCTGACAAAAGTGAAAAATGTAAATTTCCAATTTCAACCAAACATGCTAGAAATGCTCTAATTGAGCTAATTAGCTTATTGTGAGAATATTACAAACGTCTGACAAAACTGAAAAATGTAAATTTCCAATTTTAACCAAACATGCTAGAAATGCTCCAATTGAGCTAATTAGCTTTTTGTGAGAATATTGCAATTGTCTGACAAAAGTGAAAAATGTAAATTTCCAATTTCAACCAAACATGCTAGAAATGCTCCAATTGAGCTAATTAGCTTATTGTGGGAATATTACAAACGTCTGACAAAAGTGAAAAATGTAAATTTCGAATTTCAACCAAACATGCTAGAAATGCTCCAATTGAGCTAATTAGCTTATTGTGAGAATATTACAAACGTCTGACAAAACTGAAAAATGTAATTTTCCAATTTAAACCAAACATGCTAGAAATGCTCCAATTGAGCTAATTAGCTTATTGTGAGAATATTGCAATTGTCTGACAAAAGTGAAAAATGTAAATTTCCAATTTCAATTAAACATGCTAGAAATGCTCAAATTGCGCAAATAAGCCTACTGTAAGAATTTTACGAACGTCTAACAAAACTGAAAAATGTAAATTTCCAATTTCAACCAAACATGCTAGAAATGCTCCGATTGAGCTAATTAGCTTATTGTGAGAATATTACAAACGTCTGACAACACTGAAAAATGTAAATTTCTAATTTCAACCAAACATGCTAGAAATGCTCCAAATGAGCTAATTAGCTTATTGAGAGAATATTGCAACTGTCTGACAAAAGTGAAAAATGTAAATTTCCAATTTCAACCAAACATGCTAGAAATGCTCCAATTGAGCTAATTAGCTTATTGTGAGAATATTGCAATTGTCTGACAAAAGTGAAAAATGTAAATTTCCAATTTCAACCAAACATGCTAGAAATGCTCCAATTGAGCTAATTAGTTTATTGTGAGAATATTACAAACGTCTAACAAAATTGAAAAATGTAAATTTCCAATTTCAACCAAACATGCTAGAAATGCTCCAATTGAGCTAATTAGCTTATTGTGAGAATATTGCAAACGTCTGACAACACTGAAAAATGTAAATTTCCAATTTCAACCGAAGATGCTAGAAATGCTCCAATTGAGCTAATTAGCTTATTGTGAGAATATTACAAACGTCTGACAAAAGTGAAAATTGTATATTTCCAATTTCAACCAAACATGCTAGAAATGCTCCAAATGAGCTAATTAGCTTATTGAGAGAATATTGCAACTGTCTGACAAAAGTGAAAAATGTAAATTTCCAATTTCAACCAAACATGCTAGAAATGCTCCAATTGAGCTAATTAGCTTATTCTGAGAATATTGCAATTGTCTGACAAAAGTGAAAAATGTAAATTTCCAATTTCAACCAAACATGCTAGAAATGCTCCAATTGAGCTAATTAGCTTATTGTGAGAATATTGCAAACGTCTAACAAAATTGAAAAATGTAAATTTCCAATTTCAACCAAACATGCTAGAAATGCTCCAATTGAGCTAATTAGCTTATTGTGAGAATATTGCAATTGTCTGACAGAAGTGAAAAATGTAAATTTGCAATTTCAACCAAACATGCTAGAAATGCTCCAATTTAGCTAATTAGCTTATTGTGAGAATATTACAAACGTCTGACAACACTGAAAAATGTAAATTTCTAATTTCAACCAAACATGCTAGAAATGCTCCAAATGAGCTAATTAGCTTATTGAGAGAATATTGCAATTGTCTGACAAAAGTGAAAAATGTAAAATTCCAATTTCAACCAAACATGCTAGAAATGCTCCAATTGAGCTAATTAGCTTGTTGTGAGAATATTGCAATTGTCTGACAAAAGTGAGAAATATAAATTTCCAATTTCAACCAAACATGCTAGAAATGCTCCAATTGAGCTAATTAGCTTATTGTGAGAATACTACAAACGTCTGACAAAACTGAAAAATGTAAATTCCCAATTTCAACCAAACATGCTAGAAATGCTCCAATCGAGCTAATTAGCTTATTGTGAGAATATTACAAACGTCTAACAAAATTGAAAAATGTAAATTTCCAATTTCAACCAAACATGCTAGAAATGCTCAAACTGAGCTAATTAGCTTATTGTGAGAATATTGCAATTGTCTGACAAAAGTGAAAAATGTAAATTTCCAATTTCAACCAAACATGCTAGAAATGCTCTAATTGAGCTAATTAGCTTATTGTGAGAATATTACAAACGTCTGACAAAACTGAAAAATGTAAATTTCCAATTTTAACCAAACATGCTAGAAATGCTCCAATTGAGCTAATTAGCTTTTTGTGAGAATATTGCAATTGTCTGACAAAAGTGAAAAATGTAAATTTCCAATTTCAACCAAACATGCTAGAAATGCTCCAATTGAGCTAATTAGCTTATTGTGGGAATATTACAAACGTCTGACAAAAGTGAAAAATGTAAATTTCGAATTTCAACCAAACATGCTAGAAATGCTCCAAATGAGCTAATTAGCTTATTGAGAGAATATTGCAATTGTCTGACAAAAGTGAAAAATGTAAAATTCCAATTTCAACCAAACATGCTAGAAATGCTCCAATTGAGCTAATTAGCTTGTTGTGAGAATATTGCAATTGTCTGACAAAAGTGAGAAATATAAATTTCCAATTTCAACCAAACATGCTAGAAATGCTCCAATTGAGCTAATTAGCTTATTGTGAGAATACTACAAACGTCTGACAAAACTGAAAAATGTAAATTCCCAATTTCAACCAAACATGCTAGAAATGCTCCAATCGAGCTAATTAGCTTATTGTGAGAATATTACAAACGTCTAACAAAATTGAAAAATGTAAATTTCCAATTTCAACCAAACATGCTAGAAATGCTCAAACTGAGCTAATTAGCTTATTGTGAGAATATTGCAATTGTCTGACAAAAGTGAAAAATGTAAATTTCCAATTTCAACCAAACATGCTAGAAATGCTCTAATTGAGCTAATTAGCTTATTGTGAGAATATTACAAACGTCTGACAAAACTGAAAAATGTAAATTTCCAATTTTAACCAAACATGCTAGAAATGCTCCAATTGAGCTAATTAGCTTTTTGTGAGAATATTGCAATTGTCTGACAAAAGTGAAAAATGTAAATTTCCAATTTCAACCAAACATGCTAGAAATGCTCCAATTGAGCTAATTAGCTTATTGTGGGAATATTACAAACGTCTGACAAAAGTGAAAAATGTAAATTTCGAATTTCAACCAAACATGCTAGAAATGCTCAAATTGCGCAAATAAGCCTACTGTAAGAATTTTACGAACGTCTAACAAAACTGAAAAATGTAAATTTCCAATTTCAACCAAACATGCTAGAAATGCTCCAATTGAGCTAATTAGCTTATTGTGAGAATATTACAAACGTCTGACAACACTGAAAAATGTAAATTTCTAATTTCAACCAAACATGCTAGAAATGCTCCAAATGAGCTAATTAGCTTATTGAGAGAATATTGCAACTGTCTGACAAAAGTGAAAAATGTAAATTTCCAATTTCAACCAAACATGCTAGAAATGCTCCAATTGAGCTAATTAGCTTATTGTGAGAATATTGCAATTGTCTGACAAAAGTGAAAAATGTAAATTTCCAATTTCAACCAAACATGCTAGAAATGCTCCAATTGAGCTAATTAGTTTATTGTGAGAAAATTACAAACGTCTAACAAAATTGAAAAATGTAAATTTCCAATTTCAACCAAACATGCTAGAAATGCTCCAATTGAGCTAATTAGCTTATTGAGAGAATATTGCAATTGTCTGACAAAACTGAAAAATGTAAAATTCCAACTTAAACCAAACATGCTAGAAATGCTCCAATTGAGCTAATTAGCTTATTGTGAGAATATTACAAACGTCTGACAAAAGTGAAAATTGTATATTTCCAATTTCAACCAAACATGCTAGAAATGCTCCAATTGAGCTAATTAGCTTATTGAGAGAATATTGCAATTGTTTGACAAAAGTGAAAAAAGTAAATTTCCAATTTTAACCAAACATGCTAGAAATGCTCCAATTGAGCTATATAGCTTATTGTGAGAATATTGCAATTGTCTGACAAAAGTGAAAAATGTAAATTTCCAATTTCAACCAAACATGCTAGAAATGCTCCAATTGAGCTAATTAGCTTATTGTGAGAATATTACAAACGTCTGACAAAACTGAAAAATGTAATTTTCCAATTTAAACCAAACATGCTAGAAATGCTCCAATTGAGCTAATTAGCTTATTGTGAGAATATTGCAATTGTCTGACAAAAGTGAAAAATGTAAATTTCCAATTTCAACCAAACATGCTAGAAATGCTCTAATTGAGCTAATTAGCTTATTGTGAGAATATTACAAACGTCTGACAAAACTGAAAAATGTAAATTTCCAATTTTAACCAAACATGCTAGAAATGCTCCAATTGAGCTAATTAGCTTTTTGTGAGAATATTGCAATTGTCTGACAAAAGTGAAAAATGTAAATTTCCAATTTCAACCAAACATGCTAGAAATGCTCCAATTGAGCTAATTAGCTTATTGTGGGAATATTACAAACGTCTGACAAAAGTGAAAAATGTAAATTTCGAATTTCAACCAAACATGCTAGAAATGCTCCAATTGAGCTAATTAGCTTATTGTGAGAATATTACAAACGTCTGACAAAACTGAAAAATGTAATTTTCCAATTTAAACCAAACATGCTAGAAATGCTCCAATTGAGCTAATTAGCTTATTGTGAGAATATTGCAATTGTCTGACAAAAGTGAAAAATGTAAATTTCCAATTTCAATTAAACATGCTAGAAATGCTCAAATTGCGCAAATAAGCCTACTGTAAGAATTTTACGAACGTCTAACAAAACTGAAAAATGTAAATTTCCAATTTCAACCAAACATGCTAGAAATGCTCCAATTGAGCTAATTAGCTTATTGTGAGAATATTACAAACGTCTGACAACACTGAAAAATGTAAATTTCTAATTTCAACCAAACATGCTAGAAATGCTCCAAATGAGCTAATTAGCTTATTGAGAGAATATTGCAACTGTCTGACAAAAGTGAAAAATGTAAATTTCCAATTTCAACCAAACATGCTAGAAATGCTCCAATTGAGCTAATTAGCTTATTGTGAGAATATTGCAATTGTCTGACAAAAGTGAAAAATGTAAATTTCCAATTTCAACCAAACATGCTAGAAATGCTCCAATTGAGCTAATTAGTTTATTGTGAGAATATTACAAACGTCTAACAAAATTGAAAAATGTAAATTTCCAATTTCAACCAAACATGCTAGAAATGCTCCAATTGAGCTAATTAGCTTATTGTGAGAATATTGCAAACGTCTGACAACACTGAAAAATGTAAATTTCCAATTTCAACCGAAGATGCTAGAAATGCTCCAATTGAGCTAATTAGCTTATTGTGAGAATATTACAAACGTCTGACAAAAGTGAAAATTGTATATTTCCAATTTCAACCAAACATGCTAGAAATGCTCCAAATGAGCTAATTAGCTTATTGAGAGAATATTGCAACTGTCTGACAAAAGTGAAAAATGTAAATTTCCAATTTCAACCAAACATGCTAGAAATGCTCCAATTGAGCTAATTAGCTTATTCTGAGAATATTGCAATTGTCTGACAAAAGTGAAAAATGTAAATTTCCAATTTCAACCAAACATGCTAGAAATGCTCCAATTGAGCTAATTAGCTTATTGTGAGAATATTGCAAACGTCTAACAAAATTGAAAAATGTAAATTTCCAATTTCAACCAAACATGCTAGAAATGCTCCAATTGAGCTAATTAGCTTATTGTGAGAATATTGCAATTGTCTGACAGAAGTGAAAAATGTAAATTTGCAATTTCAACCAAACATGCTAGAAATGCTCCAATTTAGCTAATTAGCTTATTGTGAGAATATTACAAACGTCTGACAACACTGAAAAATGTAAATTTCTAATTTCAACCAAACATGCTAGAAATGCTCCAAATGAGCTAATTAGCTTATTGAGAGAATATTGCAATTGTCTGACAAAAGTGAAAAATGTAAAATTCCAATTTCAACCAAACATGCTAGAAATGCTCCAATTGAGCTAATTAGCTTGTTGTGAGAATATTGCAATTGTCTGACAAAAGTGAGAAATATAAATTTCCAATTTCAACCAAACATGCTAGAAATGCTCCAATTGAGCTAATTAGCTTATTGTGAGAATACTACAAACGTCTGACAAAACTGAAAAATGTAAATTCCCAATTTCAACCAAACATGCTAGAAATGCTCCAATCGAGCTAATTAGCTTATTGTGAGAATATTACAAACGTCTAACAAAATTGAAAAATGTAAATTTCCAATTTCAACCAAACATGCTAGAAATGCTCAAACTGAGCTAATTAGCTTATTGTGAGAATATTGCAATTGTCTGACAAAAGTGAAAAATGTAAATTTCCAATTTCAACCAAACATGCTAGAAATGCTCTAATTGAGCTAATTAGCTTATTGTGAGAATATTACAAACGTCTGACAAAACTGAAAAATGTAAATTTCCAATTTTAACCAAACATGCTAGAAATGCTCCAATTGAGCTAATTAGCTTTTTGTGAGAATATTGCAATTGTCTGACAAAAGTGAAAAATGTAAATTTCCAATTTCAACCAAACATGCTAGAAATGCTCCAATTGAGCTAATTAGCTTATTGTGGGAATATTACAAACGTCTGACAAAAGTGAAAAATGTAAATTTCGAATTTCAACCAAACATGCTAGAAATGCTCAAATTGCGCAAATAAGCCTACTGTAAGAATTTTACGAACGTCTAACAAAACTGAAAAATGTAAATTTCCAATTTCAACCAAACATGCTAGAAATGCTCCAATTGAGCTAATTAGCTTATTGTGAGAATATTACAAACGTCTGACAACACTGAAAAATGTAAATTTCTAATTTCAACCAAACATGCTAGAAATGCTCCAAATGAGCTAATTAGCTTATTGAGAGAATATTGCAACTGTCTGACAAAAGTGAAAAATGTAAATTTCCAATTTCAACCAAACATGCTAGAAATGCTCCAATTGAGCTAATTAGCTTATTGTGAGAATATTGCAATTGTCTGACAAAAGTGAAAAATGTAAATTTCCAATTTCAACCAAACATGCTAGAAATGCTCCAATTGAGCTAATTAGTTTATTGTGAGAAAATTACAAACGTCTAACAAAATTGAAAAATGTAAATTTCCAATTTCAACCAAACATGCTAGAAATGCTCCAATTGAGCTAATTAGCTTATTGAGAGAATATTGCAATTGTCTGACAAAACTGAAAAATGTAAAATTCCAACTTAAACCAAACATGCTAGAAATGCTCCAATTGAGCTAATTAGCTTATTGTGAGAATATTACAAACGTCTGACAAAAGTGAAAATTGTATATTTCCAATTTCAACCAAACATGCTAGAAATGCTCCAATTGAGCTAATTAGCTTATTGAGAGAATATTGCAATTGTTTGACAAAAGTGAAAAAAGTAAATTTCCAATTTTAACCAAACATGCTAGAAATGCTCCAATTGAGCTAATTAGCTTATTGTGAGAATATTGCAATTGTCTGACAAAAGTGAAAAATGTAAATTTCCAATTTCAACCAAACATGCTAGAAATGCTCCAATTGAGCTAATTAGCTTATTGTGAGAATATTACAAACGTCTGACAAAACTGAAAAATGTAATTTTCCAATTTAAACCAAACATGCTAGAAATGCTCCAATTGAGCTAATTAGCTTATTGTGAGAATATTGCAATTGTCTGACAAAAGTGAAAAATGTAAATTTCCAATTTCAATTAAACATGCTAGAAATGCTCAAATTGCGCAAATAAACCTACTGTAAGAATTTTACGAACGTCTAACAAAACTGAAAAATGTAAATTTCCAATTTCAACCAAACATGCTAGAAATGCTCCAATTGAGCTAATTAGCTTATTGTGAGAATATTACAAACGTCTGACAACACTGAAAAATGTAAATTTCTAATTTCAACCAAACATGCTAGAAATGCTACAAATGAGCTAATTAGCTTATTGAGAGAATATTGCAACTGTCTGACAAAAGTGAAAAATGTAAATTTCCAATTTCAACCAAACATGCTAGAAATGCTCCAATTGAGCTAATTAGCTTATCGTGAGAATATTGCAATTGTCTGACAAAAGTGAAAAATGTAAATTTCCAATTTCAACCAAAC
Source organism: Watersipora subatra (assembly GCF_963576615.1). NCBI lineage: Eukaryota > Metazoa > Bryozoa > Gymnolaemata > Cheilostomatida > Watersiporidae > Watersipora > Watersipora subatra. The sequence goes on along the minus strand of NW_027045330.1, from coordinate 368,718 downwards.
ATGCTAGAAATGCTCCAATTGAGCTAATTAGTTTATTGTGAGAATATTACAAACGTCTAACAAAATTGAAAAATGTAAATTTCCAATTTCAACCAAACATGCTAGAAATGCTCCAATTGAGCTAATTAGCTTATTGTGAGAATATTACAAACGTCTAACAAAATTGAAAAATGTAAGTTTCCAATTTCAACCAAACATGCTAGAAATGCTCAAACTGAGCTAATTAGCTTATTGTGAGAATATTGCAATTGTCTGACAAAAGTGAAAAATGTAAATTTCCAATTTCAACCAAACATGCTAGAAATGCTCTAATTGAGCTAATTAGCTTATTGTGAGAATATTACAAACGTCTGACAAAACTGAAAAATGTAAATTTCCAATTTTAACCAAACATGCTAGAAATGCTCCAATTGAGCTAATTAGCTTTTTGTGAGAATATTGCAATTGTCTGACAAAAGTGAAAAATGTAAATTTCCAATTTCAACCAAACATGCTAGAAATGCTCCAATTGAGCTAATTAGCTTATTGTGGGAATATTACAAACGTCTGACAAAAGTGAAAAATGTAAATTTCGAATTTCAACCAAACATGCTAGAAATGCTCCAATTGAGCTAATTAGCTTATTGTGAGAATATTGCAATTGTCTGACAAAAGTGAAAAATGTAAATTTCCAATTTCAATTAAACATGCTAGAAATGCTCAAATTGCGCAAATAAGCCTACTGTAAGAATTTTACGAACGTCTAACAAAACTGAAAAATGTAAATTTCCAATTTCAACCAAACATGCTAGAAATGCTCCAATTGAGCTAATTAGCTTATTGTGAGAATATTACAAACGTCTGACAACACTAAAAATGTAAATTTCTAATTTCAACCAAACATGCTAGAAATGCTCCAAATGAGCTAATTAGCTTATTGAGAGAATATTGCAACTGTCTGACAAAAGTGAAAAATGTAAATTTCCAATTTCAACCAAACATGCTAGAAATGCTCCAATTGAGCTAATTAGCTTATTGTGAGAATATTGCAATTGTCTGACAAAAGTGAAAAATGTAAATTTCCAATTTCAACCAAACATGCTAGAAATGCTGCAATTGAGCTAATTAGTTTATTGTGAGAATATTACAAACGTCTAACAAAATTGAAAAATGTAAATTTCCAATTTCAACCAAACATGCTAGAAATGCTCCAATTGAGCTAATTAGCTTATTGAGAGAATATTGCAATTGTCTGACAAAACTGAAAAATGTAAAATTCCAATTTAAACCAAACATGCTAGAAATGCTCCAATTGAGCTAATTAGCTTATTGTGAGAATATTACAAACGTCTGACAAAAGTGAAAATTGTATATTTCCAATTTCAACCAAACATGCTAGAAATGCTCCAATTGAGCTAATTAGCTTAATGAGAGAATATTGCAATTGTTTGACAAAAGTGAAAAAAGTAAATTTCCAATTTTAACCAAACATGCTAGAAATGCTCCAATTGAGCTAATTAGCTTATTGTGAGAATATTGCAATTGTCTGACAAAAGTGAAAAATGTAAATTTCCAATTTCAACCAAACATGCTAGAAATGCTCCAATTGAGCTAATTAGCTTATTGTGAGAATATTACAAACGTCTGACAAAACTGAAAAATGTAATTTTCCAATTTAAACCAAACATGCTAGAAATGCTCCAATTGAGCTAATTAGCTTATTGTGAGAATATTGCAATTGTCTGACAAAAGTGAAAAATGTAAATTTCCAATTTCAATTAAACATGCTAGAAATGCTCAAATTGCGCAAATAAACCTACTGTAAGAATTTTACGAACGTCTAACAAAACTGAAAAATGTAAATTTCCAATTTCAACCAAACATGCTAGAAATGCTCCAATTGAGCTAATTAGCTTATTGTGAGAATATTACAAACGTCTGACAACACTGAAAAATGTAAATTTCTAATTTCAACCAAACATGCTAGAAATGCTCCAAATGAGCTAATTAGCTTATTGAGAGAATATTGCAACTGTCTGACAAAAGTGAAAAATGTAAATTTCCAATTTCAACCAAACATGCTAGAAATGCTCCAATTGAGCTAATTAGCTTATTGTGAGAATATTGCAATTGTCTGACAAAAGTGAAAAATGTAAATTTCCAATTTCAACCAAACATGCTAGAAATGCTCCAATTGAGCTAATTAGTTTATTGTGAGAATATTACAAACGTCTAACATAATTGAAAAATGTAAATTTCCAATTTCAACCAAACATGCTAGAAATGCTCCAATTGAGCTAATTAGCTTAGTGTGAGAATATTGCAATTGTCTGACAGAAGTGAAAAATGTAAATTTGCAATTTCAACCAAACATGCTAGAAATGCTCCACTTTAGCTAATTAGCTTATTGTGAGAATATTACAAACGTCTGACAACACTGAAAAATGTAAATTTCCAATTTCAACCAAACATGCTAGAAATGCTCCAATTGAGCTAATTAGCTTATTGTGAGAATATTACAAACGTCTGACAACACTGAAAAATGTAAATTTCTAATTTCAACCAAACATGCTAGAAATGCTCCAAATGAGCTAATTAGCTTATTGAGAGAATATTGCAATTGTCTGACAAAAGTGAAAAATGTAAAATTCCAATTTCAACCAAACATGCTAGAAATGCTCCAATTGAGCTAATTAGCTTTTTGTGAGAATATTGCAATTGTCTGACAAAAGTGAAAAATGTAAATTTCCAATTTCAACCAAACATGCTAGAAATGCTCCAATTGAGCTAATTAGCTTATTGTGGGAATATTACAAACGTCTGACAAAAGTGAAAAATGTAAATTTCGAATTTCAACCAAACATGCTAGAAATGCTCCAATTGAGCTAATTAGCTTATTGTGAGAATATTACAAACGTCTGACAAAACTGAAAAATGTAATTTTCCAATTTAAACCAAACATGCTAGAAATGCTCCAATTGAGCTAATTAGCTTATTGTGAGAATATTGCAATTGTCTGACAAAAGTGAAAAATGTAAATTTCCAATTTCAACCAAACATGCTAGAAATGCTCCAATTGAGCTAATTAGTTTATTGTGAGAATATTACAAACGTCTAACAAAATTGAAAAATGTAAATTTCCAATTTCAACCAAACATGCTAGAAATGCTCCAATTGAGCTAATTAGCTTATTGAGAGAATATTGCAATTGTCTGACAAAACTGAAAAATATAAAATTCCAATTTAAACCAAACATGCTAGAAATGCTCCAATTGAGCTAATTAGCTTATTGTGAGAATATTACAAACGTCTGACAAAAGTGAAAATTGTATATTTCCAATTTCAACCAAACATGCTAGAAATGCTCCGATTGAGCTAATTAGCTTATTGAGAGAATATTGCAATTGTTTGACAAAAGTGAAAAAAGTAAATTTCCAATTTTAACCAAACATGCTAGAAATGCTCCAATTGAGCTAATTAGCTTATTGTGAGAATATTGCAATTGTCTGACAAAAGTGAAAAATGTAAATTTCCAATTTCAACCAAACATGCTAGAAATGCTCCAATTGAGCTAATTAGCTTATTGTGAGAATATTACAAACGTCTGACAAAACTGAAAAATGTAATTTTCCAATTTAAACCAAACATGCTAGAAATGCTCCAATTGAGCTAATTAGCTTATTGTGAGAATATTGCAATTGTCTGACAAAAGTGAAAAATGTAAATTTCCAATTTCAATTAAACATGCTAGAAATGCTCAAATTGCGCAAATAAACCTACTGTAAGAATTTTACGAACGTCTAACAAAACTGAAAAATGTAAATTTCCAATTTCAACCAAACATGCTAGAAATGCTCCAATTGAGCTAATTAGCTTATTGTGAGAATATCGCAATTGTCTGACAAAAGTGAAAAATGTAAATTTCCAATTTCAACCAAACATGCTAGAAATGCTCAAATTGAGCTAATTAGCTTATTGTGAGAATATTACAAACGTCTGACAACACTGAAAAATGTAAATTTCTAATTTCAACCAAACATGCTAGAAATGCTCCAAATGAGCTAATTAGCTTATTGAGAGAATATTGCAACTGTCTGACAAAAGTGAAAAATGTAAATTTCCAATTTCAACCAAACATGCTAGAAATGCTCCAATTGAGCTAATTAGCTTATTGTGAGAATATTGCAATTGTCTGACAAAAGTGAAAAATGTAAATTTCCAATTTCAACCAAACATGCTAGAAATGCTCCAATTGAGCTAATTAGTTTATTGTGAGAATATTACAAACGTCTAACATAATTGAAAAATGTAAATTTCCAATTTCAACCAAACATGCTAGAAATGCTCCAATTGAGCTAATTAGCTTATTGTGAGAATATTGCAATTGTCTGACAGAAGTGAAAAATGTAAATTTGCAATTTCAACCAAACATGCTAGAAATGCTCCAATTTAGCTAATTAGCTTATTGTGAGAATATTACAAACGTCTGACAACACTGAAAAATGTAAATTTCCAATTTCAACCAAACATGCTAGAAATGCTCCAATTGAGCTAATTAGCTTATTGTGAGAATATTACAAACGTCTGACAACACTGAAAAATGTAAATTTCTAATTTCAACCAAACATGCTAGAAATGCTCCAAATGAGCTAATTAGCTTATTGAGAGAATATTGCAATTGTCTGACAAAAGTGAAAAATGTAAAATTCCAATTTCAACCAAACATGCTAGAAATGCTCCAATTGAGCTAATTAGCTTTTTGTGAGAATATTGCAATTGTCTGACAAAAGTGAAAAATGTAAATTTCCAATTTCAACCAAACATGCTAGAAATGCTCCAATTGAGCTAATTAGCTTATTGTGGGAATATTACAAACGTCTGACAAAAGTGAAAAATGTAAATTTCGAATTTCAACCAAACATGCTAGAAATGCTCCAATTGAGCTAATTAGCTTATTGTGAGAATATTACAAACGTCTGACAAAACTGAAAAATGTAAATTTCCAATTTAAACCAAACATGCTAGAAATGCTCCAATTGAGCTAATTAGCTTATTGTGAGAATATTGCAATTGTCTGACAAAAGTGAAAAATGTAAATTTCCAATTTCAATTAAACATGCTAGAAATGCTCAAATTGCGCAAATAAGCCTACTGTAAGAATTTTACGAACGTCTAACAAAACTGAAAAATGTAAATTTCCAATTTCAACCAAACATGCTAGAAATGCTCCAATTGAGCTAATTAGCTTATTGTGAGAATATTACAAACGTCTGACAACACTGAAAAATGTAAATTTCTAATTTCAACCAAACATGCTAGAAATGCTCCAAATGAGCTAATTAGCTTATTGAGAGAATATTGCAACTGTCTGACAAAAGTGAAAAATGTAAATTTCCAATTTCAACCAAACATGCTAGAAATGCTCCAATTGAGCTAATTAGCTTATTGTGAGAATATTGCAATTGTCTGACAAAAGTGAAAAATGTAAATTTCCAATTTCAACCAAACATGCTAGAAATGCTCCAATTGAGCTAATTAGTTTATTGTGAGAATATTACAAACGTCTAACAAAATTGAAAAATGTAATTTTCCAATTTCAACCAAACATGCTAGAAATGCTCCAATTGAGCTAATTAGCTTATTGTGAGAATATTACAAACGTCTGACAAAAGTGAAAATTGTATATTTCCAATTTCAACCAAACATGCTAGAAATGCTCCAATTGAGCTAATTAGCTTATTGAGAGAATATTGCAATTGTTTGACAAAAGTGAAAAAAGTAAATTTCCAATTTTAACCAAACATGCTAGAAATGCTCCAATTGAGCTAATTAGCTTATTGTGAGAATATTGCAATTGACTGACAAAAGTGAAAAATGTAAATTTCCAATTTCAACCAAACATGCTAGAAATGCTCCAATTGAGCTAATTAGCTTATTGTGAGAATATTACAAACGTCTGACAAAACTGAAAAATGTAAATTTCCAATTTCAACCAAACATGCTAGAAATGCTCCAATTGAGCTAATTAGCTTATTGTGAGAATATTACAAACGTCTGACAACACTGAAAAATGTAAATTTCCAATTTCAACTAAACATGCTAGAAATGCTCCAATTGAGCTAATTAGCTTATTGTGAGAATATTACAAACGTCTGACAACACTGAAAAATGTAAATTTCTAATTTCAACCAAACATGCTAGAAATGCTCCAAATGAGCTAATTAGCTTATTGAAAGAATATTGCAATTGTCTGACAAAAGTGAAAAATGTAAATTTGCAATTTCAACCAAACATGCTAGAAATGCTCCAATTGAGCTAATTAGCTTATTGTGAGAATATTGCAATTGTCTGACAAAAGTGAAAAATGTAAATTTCCAATTTCAACCAAACATGCTAGAAATGCTCTAATTGAGCTAATTAGCTTATTGTGAGAATATTACAAACGTCTGACAAAACTGAAAAATGTAAATTTCCAATTTTAACCAAACATGCTAGAAATGCTCCAATTGAGCTAATTAGCTTTTTGTGAGAATATTGCAATTGTCTGACAAAAGTGAAAAATGTAAATTTCCAATTTCAACCAAACATGCTAGAAATGCTCCAATTGAGCTAATTAGCTTATTGTGGGAATATTACAAACGTCTGACAAAAGTGAAAAATGTAAATTTCGAATTTCAACCAAACATGCTAGAAATGCTCCAATTGAGCTAATTAGCTTATTGTGAGAATATTACAAACGTCTGACAAAACTGAAAAATGTAATTTTCCAATTTAAACCAAACATGCTAGAAATGCTCCAATTGAGCTAACTAGCTTATTGTGAGAATATTGCAATTGTCTGACAAAAGTGAAAAATGTAAATTTCCAATTTCAATTAAACATGCTAGAAATGCTCAAATTGCGCAAATAAGCCTACTGTAAGAATTTTACGAACGTCTAACAAAACTGAAAAATGTAAATTTCCAATTTCAACCAAACATGCTAGAAATGCTCCAATTGAGCTAATTAGCTTATTGTGAGAATATTACAAACGTCTGACAACACTGAAAAATGTAAATTTCTAATTTCAACCAAACATGCTAGAAATGCTCCAAATGAGCTAATTAGCTTATTGAGAGAATATTGCAATTGTCTGACAAAAGTGAAAAATGTAAAATTCCAATTTCAACCAAACATGCTAGAAATGCTCCAATTGAGCTAATTAGCTTGTTGTGAGAATATTGCAATTGTCTGACAAAAGTGAGAAATATAAATTTCCAATTTCAACCAAACATGCTAGAAATGCTCCAATTGAGCTAATTAGCTTATTGTGAGAATACTACAAACGTCTGACAAAACTGAAAAATGTAAATTCCCAATTTCAACCAAACATGCTAGAAATGCTCCAATTGAGCTAATTAGCTTATTGTGAGAATATTACAAACGTCTAACAAAATTGAAAAATGTAAATTTCCAATTTAAACCAAACATGCTAGAAATGCTCCAATTGAGCTAATTAGCTTATTGTGAGAATATTGCAATTGTCTGACAAAAGTGAAAAATGTAAATTTCCAATTTCAATTAAACATGCTAGAAATGCTCAAATTGCGCAAATAAGCCTACTGTAAGAATTTTACGAACGTCTAACAAAACTGAAAAATGTAAATTTCCAATTTCAACCAAACATGCTAGAAATGCTCCAATTGAGCTAATTAGCTTATTGTGAGAATATTACAAACGTCTGACAACACTGAAAAATGTAAATTTCTAATTTCAACCAAACATGCTAGAAATGCTCCAAATGAGCTAATTAGCTTATTGAGAGAATATTGCAACTGTCTGACAAAAGTGAAAAATGTAAATTTCCAATTTCAACCAAACATGCTAGAAATGCTCCAATTGAGCTAATTAGCTTATTGTGAGAATATTGCAATTGTCTGACAAAAGTGAAAAATGTAAATTTCCAATTTCAACCAAACATGCTAGAAATGCTCCAATTGAGCTAATTAGTTTATTGTGAGAATATTACAAACGTCTAACAAAATTGAAAAATGTAAATTTCCAATTTCAACCAAACATGCTAGAAATGCTCCAATTGAGCTAATTAGCTTATTGAGAGAATATTGCAATTGTCTGACAAAACTGAAAAATGTAAAATTCCAATTTAAACCAAACATGCTAGAAATGCTCCAATTGAGCTAATTAGCTTATTGTGAGAATATTACAAACGTCTGACAAAAGTGAAAATTGTATATTTCCAATTTCAACCAAACATGCTAGAAATGCTCCAATTGAGCTAATTAGCTTATTGAGAGAATATTGCAATTGTTTGACAAAAGTGAAAAAAGTAAATTTCCAATTTTAACCAAACATGCTAGAAATGCTCCAATTGAGCTAATTAGCTTATTGTGAGAATATTGCAATTGTCTGACAAAAGTGAAAAATGTAAATTTCCAATTTCAACCAAACATGCTAGAAATGCTCCAATTGAGCTAATTAGCTTATTGTGAGAATATTACAAACGTCTGACAAAACTGAAAAATGTAAATTTCCAATTTCAACCAAACATGCTAGAAATGCTCCAATTGAGCTAATTAGCTTATTGTGAGAATATTACAAACGTCTGACAACACTGAAAAATGTAAAATTCCAATTTCAACCAAACATGCTAGAAATGCTCCAATTGAGCTAATTAGCTTATTGTGAGAATATTACAAACGTCTGACAACACTGAAAAATGTAAATTTCTAATTTCAACCAAACATGCTAGAAATGCTCCAAATGAGCTAATTAGCTTATTGAAAGAATATTGCAATTGTCTGACAAAAGTGAAAAATGTAAATTTGCAATTTCAACCAAACATGCTAGAAATGCTCCAATTGAGCTAATTAGCTTATTGTGAGAATATTGCAATTGTCTGACAAAAGTGAAAAATGTAAATTTCCAATTTCAACCAAACATGCTAGAATTGCTCCCATTGAGCTAATTAGCTTATTGTGAGAATATTACAAACGTCTAACAAAATTGAAAAATGTAAATTTCCATTTTCAACCAAACATGCTAGAAATGCTCCAATTGAGCTAATTAGCTTATTGTGAGAATATTGCAATTGTCTGACAAAAGTGAAAAATGTAAATTTCCAATTTCAACCAAACATGCTAGAAATGCTCCAATTGAGCTAATTAGCTTATTGTGAGAATATTGCAATTGTCTGACAAAAGTGAAAAATGTAAATTTCCAATTTCAACCAAACATGCTAGAAATGCTCAAATTGCGCAAATAAGCCTACTGTAAGAATTTTACAAACGTCTGACTAAACTGAAAAATGTAAATTTCCAATTTCAACCAAACATGCTAGAAATGCTCCAATTGAGCTAATTAGCTTATTGTGAGAATATTACAAACGTCTGACAACACTGAAAAATGTAAATTTCTAATTTCAACCAAACATGCTAGAAATGCTCCAAATGAGCTAATTAGCTTATCGAGTGAATATTGCAATTGTCTGACAAAACTGAAAAATGTAAATTTTCAATTTCAACCAATTATGCTAGAAATGCTCCAATTGAGCTAATTAGCTTGTTGTGAGAATATTGCAATTGTCTGACAAAAGTGAGAAATGTAAATTTCCAATTTCAACCAAACATGCTAGAAATGCTCCAATTGAGCTAATTAGCTTATTGTGAGAATACTACAAACGTCTGAAAAAACTGAAAAATGTAAATTTCCAATTTCAACCAAACATGCTAGAAATGCTCCAATTGAGCTAATTAGCTTATTGAAAGAATATTGCAATTGTCTGACAAAACTGAAAAATGTAAATTTCCAATTTCAACCAAACATGCTAGAAATGCTCCAATTGAGCTAATTAGCTTATTGTGAGAATATTACAAACGTCTAACAAAATTGAAAAATGTAAATTTCCAATTTCAACCAAACATGCTAGAAATGCTCAAATTGAGCTAATTAGCTTATTGTGAGAATATTGCAATTGTCTGACAAAAGTGAAAAATGTAAATTTCCAATTTCAACCAAACATGCTAGAAATGCTCTAATTGAGCTAATTAGCTTATTGTGAGAATATTACAAACGTCTGACAAAACTGAAAAATGTAAATTTCCAATTTCAACCAAACATGCTAGAAATGCTCCAATTGAGCTAATTAGCTTATTGTGAGAATATTACAAACGTCTGACAACACTGAAAAATGTAAATTTCCAATTTCAACCAAACATGCTAGAAATGCTCCAATTGAGCTAATTAGCTTATTGTGAGAATATTACAAACGTCTGACAAAACTGAAAAGTGTAAATTTCCAATTTCAACCAAACATGCTAGAAATGCTCCAATTGAGCTAATTAGCTTATTGTGAGAGTATTGCAATTGTCTGACAAAAGTGAAAAATGTAAATTTCCAATTTCAACCAAACATGCTAGAAATGCTCCAATTGAGCTAATTAGCTTATTGTGGGAATATTACAAACGTCTGACAAAAGTGAAAAATGTAAATTTCCAATTTCAACCAAACATGCTAGAAATGCTCCAATTGAGCTAATTAGCTTATTGTGAGAATATTACAAACGTCTGACAAAACTGAAAAATGTAATTTTCCAATTTTAACCAAACATGCTAGAAATGCTCCAATTGTGCTAATTAGCTTATTGTGAGAATATTGCAATTGTCTGACAAAAGTGAAAAATGTAAATTTCCAATTTCAACCAAACATGCTAGAAATGCTCCAATTGAGCTAATTAGCTTATTGAAAGAATATTGCAATTGTCTGACAAAAGTGAAAAATGTAAATTTCCAATTTCAACCAAACATGCTAGAAATGCTCCAATTGAGCTAATTAGCTTATTGTGAGAATATTGCAATTGTCTGACAAAAGTGAAAAATGTAAATTTCCAATTTCAACCAAACATGCTAGAAATGCTCAAATTGAGCTAATTAGCTTATTGTGAGAATATTACAAACGTCTGACAACACTGAAAAATGTAAATTTCTAATTTCAACCAAACATGCTAGAAATGCTCCAATTTAGCTAATTAGCTTATTGTGAGAATATTACAAACGTCTGACAACACTGAAAAATGTAAATTTCTAATTTCAACCAAACATGCTAGAAATGCTCCAAATGAGCTAATTAGCTTATTGAGAGAATATTGCAATTGCCTGACAAAAGTGAAAAATGTAAAATTCCAATTTCAACCAAACATGCTAGAAATGCTCCAATTGAGCTAATTAGCTTATTGTGAGAATATTACAAACGTCTAACAAAATTGAAAAATGTAAATTTCCAATTTCAACCAAACATGCTAGAAATGCTCCAATTGAGCTAATTAGCTTATTGTGAGAATATTGCAATTGTCCGACAGAAGTGAAAAATGTAAATTTGCAATTTCAACCAAACATGCTAGAAATGCTCCAATTGAGCTAATTAGCTTATTGTGAGAATATTGCAATTGTCTGACAAAAGTGAAAAATGTAAATTTCCAATTTCAATTAAACATGCTAGAAATGCTCAAATTGCGCAAATAAGCCTACTGTAAGAATTTTACGAACGTCTAACAAAACTGAAAAATGTAAATTTCCAATTTCAACTAAACATGCTAGAAATGCTCCAATTGAGCTAATTAGCTTGTTGTGAGAATATTACAAACGTCTGACAACACTGAAAAATGTAAATTTCTAATTTCAACCAAACATGCTAGAAATGCTCCAATTGAGCTAATTAGCTTATTGTGAGAATATTGCAATTGTCTGACAAAAGTGAAAAATGTAAATTTCCAATTTCAACCAAACATGCTAGAAATGCTCCAATTGAGCTAATTAGCTTATTGTGAGAATATTACAAACGTCTGACAAAAGTGAAAATTGTATATTTCCAATTTCAACCAAACATGCTAGAAATGCTCCAATTGAGCTAATTAGCTTATTGAGAGAATATTGCAATTGTTTGACAAAAGTGAAAAAAGTAAATTTCCAATTTCAACCAAACATGCTAGAAATGCTCCAATTGAGCTAATTAGCTTATTGTGAGAATATTGCAATTGTCTGACAAAAGTGAAAAATGTAAATTTCCAATTTCAACCAAACATGCTAGAAATGCTCCAATTGAGCTAATTAGCTTATTGTGAGAATATTACAAACGTCTGACAAAACTGAAAAATGTAATTTTCCAATTTAAACCAAACATGCTAGAAATGCTCCAATTGAGCTAATTAGCTTATTGTGAGAATATTGCAATTGTCTGACAAAAGTGAAAAATGTAAATTTCCAAATTCAATTAAACATGCTAGAAATGCTCAAATTGCGCAAATAAGCCTACTGTAAGAATTTTACGAACGTCTAACAAAACTGAAAAATGTAAATTTCCAATTTCAACCAAACATGCTAGAAATGCTCCAATTGAGCTAATTAGCTTATTGTGAGAATATTACAAACGTCTGACAACACTGAAAAATGTAAATTTCTAATTTCAACCAAACATGCTAGAAATGCTCCAAATGAGCTAATTAGCTTATTGAGAGAATATTGCAACTGTCTGACAAAAGTGAAAAATGTAAATTTCCAATTTCAACCAAACATGCTAGAAATGCTCCAATTGAGCTAATTAGCTTATTGTGAGAATATTGCAATTGTCTGACAAAAGTGAAAAATGTAAATTTCCAATTTCAACCAAACATGCTAGAAATGCTCCAATTGAGCTAATTAGTTTATTGTGAGAATATTACAAACGTCTAACAAAATTGAAAAATGTAAATTTCCAGTTTCAACCAAACATGCTAGAAATGCTCCAATTGAGCTAATTAGCTTATTGTGAGAATATTGCAATTGTCCGACAGAGGTGAAAAATGTAAATTTGCAATTTCAACCAAACATGCTAGAAATGCTTCAATTTAGCTAATTAGCTCATTGTGAGAATATTACAAACGTCTGACAACACTGAAAATGGTAATTTTCCAATTTAAACCAAACATGCTAGAAATGCTCCAATTGAGCTAATTAGCTTATTGTGAGAATATTGCAATTGTCTGACAAAAGTGAAAAATGTAAATTTCCAAATTCAATTAAACATGCTAGAAATGCTCAAATTGCGCAAATAAGCCTACTGTAAAAATTTCACGAACGTCTAACAAAACTGAAAAATGTAAATTTCCAATTTCAACCAAACATGCTAGAAATGCTCCAATTGAGCTAATTAGCTTATTGTGAGAATATTACAAACGTCTGACAACACTGAAAAATGTAAATTTCTAATTTCAACCAAACATGCTAGAAATGCTCCAAATGAGCTAATTAGCTTATTGAGAGAATATTGCAACTGTCTGACAAAAGTGAAAAATGTAAATTTCCAATTTCAACCAAACATGCTAGAAATGCTCCAATTGAGCTAATTAGCTTATTGTGAGAATATTGCAATTGTCTGACAAAAGTGAAAAATGTAAATTTCCAATTTCAACCAAACATGCTAGAAATGCTCCAATTGAGCTAATTAGTTTATTGTGAGAATATTACAAACGTCTAACAAAATTGAAAAATGTAAATTTCCAATTTCAACCAAACATGCTAGAAATGCTCCAATTGAGCTAATTAGCTTATTGTGAGAATATTGCAATTGTCCGACAGAAGTGAAAAATGTAAATTTGCAATTTCAACCAAACATGCTAGAAATGCTTCAATTTAGCTAATTAGCTCATTGTGAGAATATTACAAACGTCTGACAACACTGAAAAATGTAAATTTCCAATTTCAACCAAACATGCTAGAAATGCTCCAATTGAGCTAATTAGCTTATTGTGAGAATATTGCAATTGTCTGACAAAAGTGAAAAAAGTAAATTTCCAATTTCAACCAAACATGCTAGAAATGCTCAAATTGCGCAAACAAGCCTACTGTAAGAATTTTACAAACGTCTGACAAAACTGAAAAATGTAAATTTCCAATTTCAACCAAACAAGCTAAAAATGCTCCAATTGAGCAAATTAGCTTATTTTGAGAATATTACAAACGTCTGACAACACTGAAAAATGTAAATTTCTAATTTCAACCAAACATGCTAGAAATGCTCCAAATGAGCTAATTAGCTTATTGAGAGAATATTGCAATTGTCTGACAAAAGTGAAAAATGTAAATTTCCAATTTCAACCAAACATGCTAGAAATGCTCCAATTGAGCTAATTAGCTTATTGTGAGAATATTGCAATTGTCTGACAAAAGTGAAAAATGTAAATTTCCAATTTCAACCAAACATGCTAGAATTGCTCCAATTGAGCTAATTAGCTTACTGTGAGATTATTGCAATTGTCTGACAAAAGTAAAAAATGTAAATTTCCAATTTCAACCAAACATGCTAGAAATGCTCCAATTGAGCTAATTAGCTTATTGTGAGAATATTACAAACGTCTGACAACACTGAAAAATGTAAATTTCCAATTTCAACATAAGATGCTAGAAATGCTCCAATTGAGCTAATTAGCTTATTGTGAGAATATTGCAATTGTCTGACAAAAGTGAAAAATGTAAATTTCCAATTTCAACCAAACATGCTAGAAATGCTCAAATTGCGCAAATAAGCCTACTGTAAGAATTTTACAAACGTCTGACAAAACTGAAAAATTTAAATTTCCAATTTTAACCAAACATGCTAGAAATGCTCCAATTGAGCTAATTAGCTTATTGTGAGAATATTACAAACGTCTGACAACACTGAAAAATGTAAATTTCTAATTTCAACCAAACATGCTAGAAATGCTCTAAATGAGCTAATTAGCTTATTGAAAGAATATTGCAATTGTCTGACAAAAGTGAAAAATGTAAATTTCCAATTTCAACCAAACATGCTAGAATTGCTCCAATTGAGCTAATTAGCTTATTGTGAGAATATTACAAACGTCTAACAAAATTGAAAAATGTAAATTTCCATTTTCAACCAAACATGCTAGAAATGCTCCAATTGAGCTAATTAGCTTATTGTGAGAATATTGCAATTGTCTGACAAAAGTGAAAAATGTAAATTTCCAATTTCAACCAAACATGCTAGAAATGCTCCAATTGAGCTAATTAGCTTATTGTGAGAATATTGCAATTGTCTGACAAAAGTGAAAAATGTAAATTTCCAATTTCAACCAAACATGCTAGAAATTCTCAAATTGCGCAAATAAGCCTACTGTAAGAATTTTACAAACGTCTGACAAAACTGAAAAATGTAAATTTCCAATTTCAACCAAACATGCTAGAAATGCTCCAAATGAGCTAATTAGCTTATTGTGAGAATATTACAAACGTCTGACAACACTGAAAAATGTAAATTTCTAATTTCAACCAAACATGCTAGAAATGCTCCAAATGAGCTAATTAGCTTATCGAGTGAATATTGCAATTGTCTGACAAAACTGAAAAATGTAAATTTCCAATTTCAACCAATTATGCTAGAAATGCTCCAATTGAGCTAATTAGCTTGTTGTGAGAATATTGCAATTGTCTGACAAAAGTGAGAAATGTAAATTTCCAATTTCAACCAAACATGCTAGAAATGCTCCAAATGAGCTAATTAGCTTATTGAGAGAATATTGCAATTGTCTGACAAAAGTGAAAAATGTAAATTTCCAATTTCAACCAAACATGCTAGAAATGCTCCAATTGAGCTAATTAGCTTATTGTGAGAATATTACAAACGTCTAAAAAAATTGAAAAATGTAAATTTCCAATTTCAACCAAACATGCTAGAAATGCTCAAATTGAGCTAATTAGCTTATTGTGAGAATATTGCAATTGTCTGATAAAAGTGAAAAATGTAAATTTCCAATTTCAACCAAACATGCTAGAAATGCTCTAATTGAGCTAATTAGCTTATTGTGAGAATATTACAAACGTCTGACAAAACTGAAAAATGTAAATTTCCAATTTCAACCAAACATGCTAGAAATGCTCCAATTGAGCTAATTAGCTTATTGTGAGAATATTACAAACGTCTGACAACACTGAAAAATGTAAATTTCCAATTTCAACCAAACATGCTAGAAATGCTCCAATTGAGCTAATTAGCTTATTGTGAGAATATTACAAACATCTGAGAAAACTGAAAAGTGTAAAATTCCAATTTCAACCAAACATGCTAGAAATGCTCCAATTGAGCTAATTAGCTTATTGTGAGAATATTACAAACGTCTGACAAAACTGAAAAATGAAAATTTCCAATTTTAACCAAACATGCTAGAAATGCTCCAATTGAGCTAATTAGCTTATTGTGAGAGTATTGCAATTGTCTGACAAAAGTGAAAAATGTAAATTTCCAATTTCAACCAAACATGCTAGAAATGCTCCAATTGAGCTAATTAGCTTATTGTGGGAATATTACAAACGTCTGACAAAAGTGAAAAATGTAAATTTCCAATTTCAACCAAACATGCTAGAAATGCTCCAATTGAGCTAATTAGCTTATTGTGAGAATATTACAAATGTCTGACAAAACTGAAAAATGTAATTTTCCAATTTTAACCAAACATGCTAGAAATGCTCCAATTGTGCTAATTAGCTTATTGTGAGAATATTGCAATTGTCTGACAAAAGTGAAAAATGTAAATTTCCAATTTCAACCAAACATGCTAGAAATGCTCCAATTGAGCTAATTAGCTTATTGAAAGAATATTGCAATTGTCTGACAAAAGTGAAAAATGTAAATTTCCAATTTCAACCAAACATGCTAGAAATGCTCCAATTGAGCTAATTAGCTTATTGTGAGAATATTGCAATTGTCTGACAAAAGTGAAAAATGTAAATTTCCAATTTCAACCAAACATGCTAGAAATGCTCAAATTGAGCTAATTAGCTTATTGTGAGAATATTACAAACGTCTGACAACACTGAAAAATGTAAATTTCTAATTTCAACCAAACATGCTAGAAATGCTCCAATTTAGCTAATTAGCTTATTGTGAGAATATTACAAACGTCTGACAACACTGAAAAATGTAAATTTCTAATTTCAACCAAACATGCTAGAAATGCTCCAAATGAGCTAATTAGCTTATTGAGAGAATATTGCAATTGCCTGACAAAAGTGAAAAATGTAAAATTCCAATTTCAACCAAACATGCTAGAAATGCTCCAATTGAGCTAATTAGCTTATTGTGAGAATATTACAAACGTCTAACAAAATTGAAAAATGTAAATTTCCAATTTCAACCAAACATGCTAGAAATGCTCCAATTGAGCTAATTAGCTTATTGTGAGAATATTGCAATTGTCCGACAGAAGTGAAAAATGTAAATTTGCAATTTCAACCAAACATGCTAGAAATGCTCCAATTGAGCTAATTAGCTTATTGTGAGAATATTGCAATTGTCTGACAAAAGTGAAAAATGTAAATTTCCAATTTCAATTAAACATGCTAGAAATGCTCAAATTACGCAAATAAGCCTACTGTAAGAATTTTACGAACGTCTAACAAAACTGAAAAATGTAAATTTCCAATTTCAACCAAACATGCTAGAAATGCTCCAATTGAGCTAATTAGCTTATTGTGAGAATATTACAAACGTCTGACAACACTGAAAAATGTAAATTTCTAATTTCAACCAAACATGCTAGAAATGCTCCAATTGAGCTAATTAGCTTATTGTGAGAATATTGCAATTGTCTGACAAAACTGAAAAATGTAAAATTCCAATTTAAACCAAACATGCTAGAAATGCTCCAATTGAGCTAATTAGCTTATTGTGAGAATATTACAAACGTCTGACAAAAGTGAAAATTGTATATTTCCAATTTCAACCAAACATGCTAGAAATGCTCCAATTGAGCTAATTAGCTTATTGAGAGAATATTGCAATTGTTTGACAAAAGTGAAAAAAGTAAATTTCCAATTTTAACCAAACATGCTAGAAATGCTCCAATTGAGCTAATTAGCTTATTGTGAGAATATTGCAATTGTCTGACAAAAGTGAAAAATGTAAATTTCCAATTTCAACCAAACATGCTAGAAATGCTCCAATTGAGCTAATTAGCTTATTGTGAGAATATTACAAACGTCTGACAAAACTGAAAAATGTAATTTTCCAATTTAAACCAAACATGCTAGAAATGCTCCAGTTGAGCTAATTAGCTTATTGTGAGAATATTGCAATTGTCTGACAAAAGTGAAAAATGTAAATTTCCAAATTCAATTAAACATGCTAGAAATGCTCAAATTGCGCAAATAAGCCTACTGTAAGAATTTTACGAACGTCTAACAAAACTGAAAAATGTAAATTTCCAATTTCAACCAAACATGCTAGAAATGCTCCAATTGAGCTAATTAGCTTATTGTGAGAATATTACAAACGTCTGACAACACTGAAAAATGTAAATTTCTAATTTCAACCAAACATGCTAGAAATGCTCCAAATGAGCTAATTAGCTTATTGAGAGAATATTGCAACTGTCTGACAAAAGTGAAAAATGTAAATTTCCAATTTCAACCAAACATGCTAGAAATGCTCCAATTGAGCTAATTAGCTTATTGTGAGAATATTGCAATTGTCTGACAAAAGTGAAAAATGTAAATTTCCAATTTCAACCAAACATGCTAGAAATTCTCCAATTGAGCTAATTAGTTTATTGTGAGAATATTACAAACGTCTAACAAAATTGAAAAATGTAAATTTCCAATTTCAACCAAACATGCTAGAAATGCTCCAATTGAGCTAATTAGCTTATTGTGAGAATATTGCAATTGTCCGACAGAAGTGAAAAATGTAAATTTGCAATTTCAACCAAACATGCTAGAAATGCTTCAATTTAGCTAATTAGCTCATTGTGAGAATATTACAAACGTCTGACAACACTGAAAATGGTAATTTTCCAATTTAAACCAAACATGCTAGAAATGCTCCAATTGAGCTAATTAGCTTATTGTGAGAATATTGCAATTGTCTGACAAAAGTGAAAAATGTAAATTTCCAAATTCAATTAAACATGCTAGAAATGCTCAAATTGCGCAAATAAGCCTACTGTAAGAATTTTACGAACGTCTAACAAAACTGAAAAATGTAAATTTCCAATTTCAACCAAACATGCTAGAAATGCTCCAATTGAGCTAATTAGCTTATTGTGAGAATATTACAAACGTCTGACAACACTGAAAAATGTAAATTTCTAATTTCAACCAAACATGCTAGAAATGCTCCAAATGAGCTAATTAGCTTATTGAGAGAATATTGCAACTGTCTGACAAAACTGAAAAATGTAAATTTCCAATTTCAACCAAACATGCTAGAAATGCTCCAATTGAGCTAATTAGCTTATTGTGAGAATATTGCAATTGTCTGACAAAAGTGAAAAATGTAAATTTCCAATTTCAACCAAACATGCTAGAAATGCTCCAATTGAGCTAATTAGTTTATTGTGAGAATATTACAAACGTCTAACAAAATTGAAAAATGTAAATTTCCAATTTCAACCAAACATGCTAGAAATGCTCCAATTGAGCTAATTAGCTTATTGTGAGAATATTGCAATTGTCCGACAGAAGTGAAAAATGTAAATTTGCAATTTCAACCAAACATGCTAGAAATGCTTCAATTTAGCTAATTAGCTCATTGTGAGAATATTACAAACGTCTGACAACACTGAAAAATGTAAATTTCCAATTTCAACCAAACATGCTAGAAATGCTCCAATTGAGCTAATTAGCTTATTGTGAGAATATTGCAATTGTCTGACAAAAGTGAAAAAAGTAAATTTCCAATTTCAACCAAACATGCTAGAAATGCTCAAATTGCGCAAACAAGCCTACTGTATGAATTTTACAAACGTCTGACAAAACTGAAAAATGTAAATTTCCAATTTCAACCAAACATGCTAAAAATGCTCCAATTGAGCAAATTAGCTTATTTTGAGAATATTACAAACGTCTGACAACACTGAAAAATGTAAATTTCTAATTTCAACCAAACATGCTAGAAATGCTCCAATTGAGCTAATTAGCTTATTGTGAGAGTATTGCAATTGTCTGACAAAAGTGAAAAATGTAAATTTCCAATTTCAACCAAACATGCTAGAAATGCTCCAATTGAGCTAATTAGCTTATTGTGGGAATATTACAAACGTCTGACAAAAGTGAAAAATGTAAATTTCCAATTTCAACCAAACATGCTAGAAATGCTCCAATTGTGCTAATTAGCTTATTGTGAGAATATTGCAATTGTCTGACAAAAGTGAAAAATGTAAATTTCCAATTTCAACCAAACATGCTAGAAATGCTCCAATTGAGCTAATTAGCTTATTGAAAGAATATTGCAATTGTCTGAGAAAAGTGAAAAATGTAAATTTCCAATTTCAACCAAACATGCTAGAAATGCTCCAATTGAGCTAATTAGCTTATTGTGAGAATATTGCAATTGTCTGACAAAAGTGAAAAATGTAAATTTCCAATTTCAACCAAACATGCTAGAAATGCTCAAATTGAGCTAATTAGCTTATTGTGAGAATATTACAAACGTCTGACAACACTGAAAAATGTAAATTTCTAATTTCAACCAAACATGCTAGAAATGCTCCAATTTAGCTAATTAGCTTATTGTGAGAATATTACAAACGTCTGACAACACTGAAAAATGTAAATTTCTAATTTCAACCAAACATGCTAGAAATGCTCCAAATGAGCTAATTAGCTTATTGAGAGAATATTGCAATTGCCTGACAAAAGTGAAAAATGTAAAATTCCAATTTCAACCAAACATGCTAGAAATGCTCCAATTGAGCTAATTAGCTTATTGTGAGAATATTACAAACGTCTAACAAAATTGAAAAATGTAAATTTCCAATTTCAACCAAACATGCTAGAAATGCTCCAATTGAGCTAATTAGCTTATTGTGAGAATATTGCAATTGTCCGACAGAAGTGAAAAATGTAAATTTGCAATTTCAACCAAACATGCTAGAAATGCTCCAATTGAGCTAATTAGCTTATTGTGAGAATATTGCAATTGTCTGACAAAAGTGAAAAATGTAAATTTCCAATTTCAATTAAACATGCTAGAAATGCTCAAATTGCGCAAATAAGCCTACTGTAAGAATTTTACGAACGTCTAACAAAACTGAAAAATGTAAATTTCCAATTTCAACCAAACATGCTAGAAATGCTCCAATTGAGCTAATTAGCTTATTGTGAGAATATTACAAACGTCTGACAACACTGAAAAATGTAAATTTCTAATTTCAACCAAACATGCTAGAAATGCTCCAATTGAGCTAATTAGCTTATTGTGAGAATATTGCAATTGTCTGACAAAACTGAAAAATGTAAAATTCCAATTTAAACCAAACATGCTAGAAATGCTCCAATTGAGCTAATTAGCTTATTGTGAGAATATTACAAACGTCTGACAAAAGTGAAAATTGTATATTTCCAATTTCAACCAAACATGCTAGAAATGCTCCAATTGAGCTAATTAGCTTATTGAGAGAATATTGCAATTGTTTGACAAAAGTGAAAAAAGTAAATTTCCAATTTTAACCAAACATGCTAGAAATGCTCCAATTGAGCTAATTAGCTTATTGTGAGAATATTGCAATTGTCTGACAAAAGTGAAAAATGTAAATTTCCAATTTCAACCAAACATGCTAGAAATGCTCCAATTGAGCTAATTAGCTTATTGTGAGAATATTACAAACGTCTGACAAAACTGAAAAATGTAATTTTCCAATTTAAACCAAACATGCTAGAAATGCTCCAATTGAGCTAATTAGCTTATTGTGAGAATATTGCAATTGTCTGACAAAAGTGAAAAATGTAAATTTCCAAATTCAATTAAACATGCTAGAAATGCTCAAATTGCGCAAATAAGCCTACTGTAAGAATTTTACGAACGTCTAACAAAACTGAAAAATGTAAATTTCCAATTTCAACCAAACATGCTAGAAATGCTCCAATTGAGCTAATTAGCTTATTGTGAGAATATTACAAACGTCTGACAACACTGAAAAATGTAAATTTCTAATTTCAACCAAACATGCTAGAAATGCTCCAAATGAGCTAATTAGCTTATTGAGAGAATATTGCAACTGTCTGACAAAAGTGAAAAATGTAAATTTCCAATTTCAACCAAACATGCTAGAAATGCTCCAATTGAGCTAATTAGCTTATTGTGAGAATATTGCAATTGTCTGACAAAAGTGAAAAATGTAAATTTCCAATTTCAACCAAACATGCTAGAAATGCTCCAATTGAGCTAATTAGTTTATTGTGAGAATATTACAAACGTCTAACAAAATTGAAAAATGTAAATTTCCAATTTCAACCAAACATGCTAGAAATGCTCCAATTGAGCTAATTAGCTTATTGTGAGAATATTGCAATTGTCCGACAGAAGTGAAAAATGTAAATTTGCAATTTCAACCAAACATGCTAGAAATGCTTCAATTTAGCTAATTAGCTCATTGTGAGAATATTACAAACGTCTGACAACACTGAAAATGGTAATTTTCCAATTTAAACCAAACATGCTAGAAATGCTCCAATTGAGCTAATTAGCTTATTGTGAGAATATTGCAATTGTCTGACAAAAGTGAAAAATGTAAATTTCCAAATTCAATTAAACATGCTAGAAATGCTCAAATTGCGCAAATAAGCCTACTGTAAGAATTTTACGAACGTCTAACAAAACTGAAAAATGTAAATTTCCAATTTCAACCAAACATGCTAGAAATGCTCCAATTGAGCTAATTAGCTTATTGTGAGAATATTACAAACGTCTGACAACACTGAAAAATGTAAATTTCTAATTTCAACCAAACATGCTAGAAATGCTCCAAATGAGCTAATTAGCTTATTGAGAGAATATTGCAACTGTCTGACAAAAGTGAAAAATGTAAATTTCCAATTTCAACCAAACATGCTAGAAATGCTCCAATTGAGCTAATTAGCTTATTGTGAGAATATTGCAATTGTCTGACAAAAGTGAAAAATGTAAATTTCCAATTTCAACCAAACATGCTAGAAATGCTCCAATTGAGCTAATTAGTTTATTGTGAGAATATTACAAACGTCTAACAAAATTGAAAAATGTAAATTTCCAATTTCAACCAAACATGCTAGAAATGCTCCAATTGAGCTAATTAGCTTATTGTGAGAATATTGCAATTGTCCGACAGAAGTGAAAAATGTAAATTTGCAATTTCAACCAAACATGCTAGAAATGCTTCAATTTAGCTAATTAGCTCATTGTGAGAATATTACAAACGTCTGACAACACTGAAAAATGTAAATTTCCAATTTCAACCAAACATGCTAGAAATGCTCCAATTGAGCTAATTAGCTTATTGTGAGAATATTGCAATTGTCTGACAAAAGTGAAAAAAGTAAATTTCCAATTTCAACCAAACATGCTAGAAATGCTCAAATTGCGCAAACAAGCCTACTGTATGAATTTTACAAACGTCTGACAAAACTGAAAAATGTAAATTTCCAATTTCAACCAAACATGCTAAAAATGCTCCAATTGAGCAAATTAGCTTATTTTGAGAATATTACAAACGTCTGACAACACTGAAAAATGTAAATTTCTAATTTCAACCAAACATGCTAGAAATGCTCCAAATGAGCTAATTAGCTTATTGTGAGAATATTGCAATTGTCTGAAAAAGTGAAAAATGTAAATTTCCAATTTCAACCAAACATGCTAGAAATGCTCAAATTGCGCAAATAAGCCTACTGTAAGAATTTTACAAACGTCTGACAAAACTGAAAAATGTAAATTTCCAATTTTAACCAAACATGCTAGAAATGCTCCAATTGAGCTAATTAGCTTATTGTGAGAATATTACAAACGTCTGACAACACTGAAAAATGTAAATTTCTAATTTCAACCAAACATGCTAGAAATGCTCCAAATGAGCTAATTAGCTTATTGAAAGAATATTGCAATTGTCTGACAAAAGTGAAAAATTTAAATTTCCAATTTCAACCAAACATGCTAGAAATGCTCCAATTGAGCTAATTAGCTTATTGTGAGAATATTGCAATTGTCTGACAAAAGTGAAAAATGTAAATTTCCAATTTCAACCAAACATGCTAGAATTGCTCCAATTGAGCTAATTAGCTTATTGTGAGAATATTACAAACGTCTAACAAAATTGAAAAATGTAAATTTCCATTTTCAACCAAACATGCTAGAAATGCTCCAATTGAGCTAATTAGCTTATTGTGAGGATATTACAAACGTCTGACAACACTGAAAAATGTAAATTTCCAATTTCGACCAAACATGCTAGAAATGCTCCAATTGAGCTAATTAGCTTATTGTGAGAATATTGCAATTGTCTGACAAAAGTGAAAAATGTAAATTTCCAATTTCAACCAAACATGCTAGAAATGCTCAAATTGCGCAAATAAGCCTACTGTAAGAATTTTACAAACGTCTGACTAAACTGAAAAATGTAAATTTCCAATTTCAACCAAACATGCTAGAAATGCTCCAATTGAGCTAATTAGCTTATTGTGAGAATATTACAAACGTCTGACAACACTGAAAAATGTAAATTTCTAATTTCAACCAAACATGCTAGAAATGCTCCAAATGAGCTAATTAGCTTATTGAGTGAATATTGCAATTGTCTGACAAAAGTGAAAAATGTAAATTTCCAATTTCAACCAAACATGCTAGAAATGCTCCAATTGAGCTAATTAGCTTGTTGTGAGAATATTGCAATTGTCTGACAAAAGTGAGAAATGTAAATTTCCAATTTCAACCAAACATGCTAGAAATGCTCCAATTGAGCTAATTAGCTTATTGTGAGAATATTACAAACGTCTGAAAAAACTGAAAAATGTAAATTTCCAATTTCAACCAAACATGCTAGAAATGCTCCAATTGAGCTAATTAGCTTATTGAGAGAATATTGCAATTGTCTGACAAAACTGAAAAATGTAAATTTCCAATTTCAACCAAACATGCTAGAAATGCTCCAATTGAGCTAATTAGCTTATTGTGAGAATATTACAAACGTCTAACAAAATTGAAAAATGTAAATTTCCAATTTCAACCAAACATGCTAGAAATGCTCAAATTGAGCTAATTAGCTTATTGTGAGAATATTGCAATTGTCTGACAAAAGTGAAAAATGTAAATTTCCAATTTCAACCAAACATGCTAGAAATGCTCTAATTGAGCTAATTAGCTTATTGTGAGAATATTACAAACGTCTGACAAAACTGAAAAATGTAAATTTCCAATTTCAACCAAACATGCTAGAAATGCTCCAATTGAGCTAATTAGCTTATTGTGAGAATATTACAAACGTCTGGCAACACTGAAAAATGTAAATTTCCAATTTCAACCAAACATGCTAGAAATGCTCCAATTGAGCTAATTAGCTTATTGTGAGAATATTACAAACGTCTGACAAAACTGAAAAGTGTAAATTTCCAATTTCAACCAAACATGCTAGAAATGCTCCAATTGAGCTAATTAGCTTATTGAGAGAATATTGCAATTGTCTGACAAAACTGAAAAATGTAAAATTCCAATTTCAACCAAACATGCTAGAAATGCCCCAATTGAGCTAATTAGCTTATTGTGAGAATATTACAAACGTCTGACAAAAGTGAAAAATGTATATTTCCAATTTCAACCAAACATGCTAGAAGCGCTCCAATTGAGCTAATTAGCTTATTGAGAGAATATTGCAATTGTTTGACAAAAGTGAAAAAAGTAAATTTCCAATTTCAACCAAACGTGCTAGAAATGCTCCAATTGAGCTAATTAGCTTATTGTGAAAATATTACAAACGTCTGACAAAACTGAAAAATGTAAATTTCCAATTTTAACCAAACATGCTAGAAATGCTCCAATTGAGCTAATTAGCTTATTGTGAGAATATTGCAATTGTCTGACAAAAGTGAAAAATGTAAATTTCCAATTTCAACCAAACATGCTAGAAATGCTCCAATTGAGCTAATTAGCTTATTGTGGGAATATTACAAACGTCTGACAAAAGTGAAAAATGTAAATTTCCAATTTCAACCAAACATGCTAGAAATGCTCCAATTGAGCTAATTAGCTTATTGTGAGAATATTACAAACGTCTGACAAAACTGAAAAATGTAATTTTCCAATTTTAACCAAACATGCTAGAAATGCTCCAATTGTGCTAATTAGCTTATTGTGAGAATATTGCAATTGTCTGACAAAAGTGAAAAATGTAAATTTCCAATTTCAACCAAACATGCTAGAAATGCTCCAATTGAGCTAATTAGCTTATTGTGAGAATATCGCAATTGTCTGACAAAAGTGAAAAATGTAAATTTCCAATTTCAACCAAACATGCTAGAAATGCTCAAATTGAGCTAATTAGCTTATTGTGAGAATATTACAATTGTCTGACAACACTGAAAAATGTAAATTTCTAATTTCAACCAAACATGCTAGAAATGCTCCAAATGAGCTAATTAGCTTATTGAGAGAATATTGCAACTGTCTGACAAAAGTGAAAAATGTAAATTTCCAATTTCAACCAAACATGCTAGAAATGCTGAAATTGCGCAAATAAGCCTACTGTAAGAATTTTACAAACGTCTGACAAAACTGAAAAATGTAAATTTCCAATTTCAACCAAACATGCTAGAAATGCTCCAATTGAGCTAATTAGCTTATTGTGAGATTATTACAAACGTCTAACAAAATTGAAAAATGAAAATTTCCAATTTCAACCAAACATGCTAGAAATGCTCCAATTGAGCTAATTAGCTTATTGTGAGAATATTGCAATTGTCTGAAAAAAGTGAAAAATGTAAATTTCCAATTTCAACCAAACATGCTAGAAA
The DNA here is from genome assembly GCF_963576615.1 of Watersipora subatra. Taxonomy (NCBI): domain Eukaryota; kingdom Metazoa; phylum Bryozoa; class Gymnolaemata; order Cheilostomatida; family Watersiporidae; genus Watersipora; species Watersipora subatra. The sequence goes on along the minus strand of NW_027045330.1, from coordinate 341,956 downwards.
TGCTCCAATTGAGCTAATTAGCTTATTGTAAGAATATTACAAACGTCTGACAAAACTGAAAAATGTAAATTCCAAATTTCAACCAAACATGCTAGAAATGCTCCAATTGAGCTAATTAGCTTATTGTGAGAATATTGCAATTGTTTGACAAAAGTGAAAAAAGTAAATTTCCAATTTCAACCAAACGTGCTAGAAATGCTCCAATTGAGCTAATTAGCTTATTGTGAAAATATTACAAACGTCTGACAAAACTGAAAAATGTAAATTTCCAATTTCAACCAAACATGCTAGAAATGCTCCAATTGAGCTAATTAGCTTATTGTGAGAATATTACAAACGTCTGACAAAACTGAAAAATGTAAATTTCCAATTTTAACCAAACATGCTAGAAATGCTCCAATTGAGCTAATTAGCTTATTGTGAGAATATTGCAATTGTCTGACAAAAGTGAAAAATGTAAATTTCCAATTTCAACCAAACATGCTAGAAATGCTCCAATTGAGCTAATTAGCTTATTGTGAGAATATTACAAACGTCTGACAAAACTGAAAAATGTAAATTTCCAATTTCAACCAAACATGCTAAAAATGCTCCAATTGAGCTAATTAGCTTATTGTGAGAATATTACAAACGTCTGACAAAAGTGAAAAATGTAAATTTCCAATTTCAACCAAACATGCTAGAAATGCTCCAATTGAGCTAATTAGCTTATTGAGAGAATATTGCAATTGTTTGACAAAAGTGAAAAAAGTAAATTTCCAATTTCAACCAAACGTGCTAGAAATGCTCCAATTGAGCTAATTAGCTTATTGTGAAAATATTACAAACGTCTGACAAAACTGAAAAATGTAAATTTCCAATTTCAACCAAACATGCTAGAAATGCTCCAATTGAGCTAATTAGCTTATTGTGAGAATATTACAAACGTCTGACAAAACTGAAAAATGTAAATTTCCAATTTTAACCAAACATGCTAGAAATGCTCCAATTGAGCTAATTAGCTTATTGTGAGAATATTGCAATTGTCTGACAAAAGTGAAAAATGTAAATTTCCAATTTCAACCAAACATGCTAGAAATGCTCCAATTGAGCTAATTAGCTTATTGTGAGAATATTACAAACGTCTGACAAAACTGAAAAATGTAAATTTCCAATTTCAACCAAACATGCTAGAAATGCTCCAATTGAGCTAATTAGCTTATTGTGAGAATATTACAAACGTCTGACAAAACTGAAAAATGTAATTTTCCAATTTTAACCAAACATGCTAGAAATGCTCCAATTGTGCTAATTAGCTTATTGTGAGAATATTGCAATTGTCTGACAAAAGTGAAAAATGTAAATTTCCAATTTCAACCAAACATGCTAGAAATGCTCCAATTGAGCTAATTAGCTTATTGTGAGAATATCGCAATTGTCTGACAAAAGTGAAAAATGTAAATTTCCAATTTCAACCAAACATGCTAGAAATGCTCAAATTGAGCTAATTAGCTTATTGTGAGAATATTACAAACGTCTGACAACACTGAAAAATGTAAATTTCTAATTTCAACCAAACATGCTAGAAATGCTCCAAATGAGCTAATTAGCTTATTGAGAGAATATTGCAACTGTCTGACAAAAGTGAAAAATGTAAATTTCCAATTTCAACCAAACATGCTAGAAATGCTGAAATTGCGCAAATAAGCCTACTGTAAGAATTTTACAAACGTCTGACAAAACTGAAAAATGTAAATTTCCAATTTCAACCAAACATGCTAGAAATGCTCCAATTGAGCTAATTAGCTTATTGTGAGATTATTACAAACGTCTAACAAAATTGAAAAATGAAAATTTCCAATTTCAACCAAACATGCTAGAAATGCTCCAATTGAGCTAATTAGCTTATTGTGAGAATATTGCAATTGTCTGAAAAAAGTGAAAAATGTAAATTTCCAATTTCAACCAAACATGCTAGAAATGCTCCAATTGAGCTAATTAGCTTATTGTAAGAATATTACAAACGTCTGACAAAACTGAAATATGTAAATTCCAAATTTCAACCGAACATGCTAGAAATGCTCCAATTGAGCTAATTAGCTTATTGAGAGAATATTGCAATTGTCTGGCAAAACTGAAAAATGTAAATTTCCAATTTCAACCAAACATGCTAGAAATGCTCCAATTGAGCTAATTAGCTTATTGTGAGAATATTGCAATTGTCTGACAAAAGTGAGAAATGTATATTTCCAATTTCAACCAAACATGCTAGAAGCGCTCCAATTGAGCTAATTAGCTTATTGAGAGAATATTGCAATTGTTTGACAAAAGTGAAAAAAGTAAATTTCCAATTTCAACCAAACGTGCTAGAAATGCTCCAATTGAGCTAATTAGCTTATTGTGAAAATATTACAAACGTCTGACAAAACTGAAAAATGTAAATTTCCAATTTCAACCAAACATGCTAGAAATGCTCCAATTGAGCTAATTAGCTTATTGTGAGAATATTACAAACGTCTGACAAAACTGAAAAATGTAAATTTCCAATTTTAACCAAACATGCTAGAAATGCTCCAATTGAGCTAATTAGCTTATTGTGAGAATATTGCAATTGTCTGACAAAAGTGAAAAATGTAAATTTCCAATTTCAACCAAACATGCTAGAAATGCTCCAATTGAGCTAATTAGCTTATTGTGAGAATATTACAAACGTCTGACAAAACTGAAAAATGTAAATTTCCAATTTCAACCAAACATGCTAAAATGCTCCAATTGAGCTAATTAGCTTATTGTGAGAATATTACAAACGTCTGACAAAAGTGAAAAATGTAAATTTCCAATTTCAACCAAACATGCTAGAAATGCTCCAATTGAGCTAATTAGCTTATTGAGAGAATATTGCAATTGTTTGACAAAAGTGAAAAATGTAAATTTCCAATTTCAACCAAACGTGCTAGAAATGCTCCAATTGAGCTAATTAGCTTATTGTGAAAATATTACAAACGTCGGACAAAAGTGAAAAATGTAAATTTCCAATTTCAACCAAACATGCTAGAAATGCTCCAATTGAGCTAATTAGCTTATTGTGAGAATATTACAAACGTCTGACAAAACTGAAAAATGTAAATTTCCAATTTCAACCAAACATGCTAGAAATGCTCCAATTGAGCTAATTAGCTTATTGTGAGAATATTGCAATTGTCTGACAAAAGTGAAAAATGTAAATTTCCAATTTCAACCAAACATGCTAGAAATGCTCCAATTGAGCTAATTAGCTTATTGTGGGAATATTACAAACGTCTGACAAAAGTGAAAAATGTAAATTTCCAATATCAACCAAACATGCTAGAAATGCTCCAATTGAGCTAATTAGCTTATTGTGAGAATATTACAAACATCTGACAAAACTGAAAAATGTAATTTTCCAATTTTAACCAAACATGCTAGAAATGCTCCAATTGTGCTAATTAGCTTATTGTGAGAATATTGCAATTGTCTGACAAAAGTGAAAAATGTAAATTTCCAATTTCAACCAAACATGCTAGAAATGCTCCAATTGAGCTAATTAGCTTATTGTGATAACATTACAAACGTCTGACAAAACTGAAAAATGTAATTTTCCAATTTCAACCAAACATGCTAGAAATGCTCCAATTGAGCTAATTAGCTTATTGTGAGAATATTACAAACGTCTAACGAAACTGAAAAATGTAAATTTCCAATTTCAACCAAACATGCTAGAAATGCTCCAATTGAGCTAATTAGCTTATTGTGAGAATATTGCAATTGTCTGACAAAAGTGAAAAATGTAAATTTCCAATTTCAACCAAACATGCTAGAAATGCTCCAATTGAGCTAATTAGCTTATTGTGAGAATACTACAAACGTCTGACAAAACTGAAAAATGTAAATTTCCAATTTCAACCAAACATGCTAGAAATGCTCAAATTGCGCAAATAAGCCTACTGTAAGAATTTTACAAACGTCTGACAAAACTGAAAAATGTAAATTTCCAATTTCAACCAAACATGCTAAAAATGCTCCAATTGAGCAAATTAGCTTATTGAGAGAATATTGCAATTGTCTGGCAAAACTGAAAAATGTAAATTTCCAATTTCAACCAAACATGCTAGAAATGCTCCAATTGAGCTAATTAGCTTATTGTGAGAATATTGCAATTGTCTGACAAAAGTGAGAAATGTATATTTCCAATTTCAACCAAACATGCTAGAAGCGCTCCAATTGAGCTAATTAGCTTATTGAGAGAATATTGCAATTGTTTGACAAAAGTGAAAAAAGTAAATTTCCAATTTCAACCAAACGTGCTAGAAATGCTCCAATTGAGCTAATTAGCTTATTGTGAAAATATTACAAACGTCTGACAAAACTGAAAAATGTAAATTTCCAATTTCAACCAAACATGCTAGAAATGCTCCAATTGAGCTAATTAGCTTATTGTGAGAATATTACAAACGTCTGACAAAACTGAAAAATGTAAATTTCCAATTTTAACCAAACATGCTAGAAATGCTCCAATTGAGCTAATTAGCTTATTGTGAGAATATTGCAATTGTCTGACAAAAGTGAAAAATGTAAATTTCCAATTTCAACCAAACATGCTAGAAATGCTCCAATTGAGCTAATTAGCTTATTGTGAGAATACTACAAACGTCTGACAAAACTGAAAAATGTAAATTTCCAATTTCAACCAAACATGCTAGAAATGCTCAAATTGCGCAAATAAGCCTACTGTAAGAATTTTACAAACGTCTGACAAAACTGAAAAATGTAAATTTCCAATTTCAACCAAACATGCTAAAAATGCTCCAATTGTGCAAATTAGCTTATTGTGAGAATATTACAAACGTCTGACAACACTGAGAAATGTAAATTTCTAATTTCAACCAAACATGCTAGAAATGCTCCAAATGAGCTAATTAGCTTATTGAGAGAATATTGCAATTGTCTGACAAAAGTGAAAAATGTAAATTTCCAATTTCAACCAAACATGCTAGAAATGCTCCAATTGAGCTAATTAGCTTATTGTGAGATTATTACAAACGTCTAACAAAATTGAAAAATGAAAATTTCCAATTTCAACCAAACATGCTAGAAATGCTCCAATTGAGCTAATTAGCTTATTGTGAGAATATTGCAATTGTCTGAAAAAAGTGAAAAATGTAAATTTCCAATTTCAACCAAACATGCTAGAAATGCTCCAATTGAGCTAATTAGCTTATTGTAAGAATATTACAAACGTCTGACAAAACTGAAAAATGTAAATTCCAAATTTCAACCGAACATGCTAGAAATGCTCCAATTGAGCTAATTAGCTTATTGAGAGAATATTGCAATTGTCTGACAAAACTGAAAAATGTAAATTTCCAATTTCAACCAAACATGCTAGAAATGCTCCAATTGAGCTAATTAGCTTATTGTGAGAATATTGCAATTGTCTGACAAAAGTGAGAAATGTATATTTCCAATTTCAACCAAACATGCTAGAAGCGCTCCAATTGAGCTAATTAGCTTATTGAGAGAATATTGCAATTGTTTGACAAAAGTGAAAAAAGTAAATTTCCAATTTCAACCAAACGTGCTAGAAATGCTCCAATTGAGCTAATTAGCTTATTGTGAAAATATTACAAACGTCTGACAAAACTGAAAAATGTAAATTTCCAATTTCAACCAAACATGCTAGAAATGCTCCAATTGAGCTAATTAGCTTATTGTGAGAATATTACAAACGTCTGACAAAACTGAAAAATGTAAATTTCCAATTTTAACCAAACATGCTAGAAATGCTCCAATTGAGCTAATTAGCTTATTGTGAGAATATTGCAATTGTCTGACAAAAGTGAAAAATGTAAATTTCCAATTTCAACCAAACATGCTAGAAATGCTCCAATTGAGCTAATTAGCTTATTGTGAGAATATTACAAACGTCTGACAAAACTGAAAAATGTAAATTTCCAATTTCAACCAAACATGCTAAAAATGCTCCAATTGAGCTAATTAGCTTATTGTGAGAATATTACAAACGTCTGACAAAAGTGAAAAATGTAAATTTCCAATTTCAACCAAACATGCTAGAAATGCTCCAATTGAGCTAATTAGCTTATTGAGAGAATATTGCAATTGTTTGACAAAAGTGAAAAATGTAAATTTCCAATTTCAACCAAACGTGCTAGAAATGCTCCAATTGAGCTAATTAGCTTATTGTGAAAATATTACAAACGTCGGACAAAAGTGAAAAATGTAAATTTCCAATTTCAACCAAACATGCTAGAAATGCTCCAATTGAGCTAATTAGCTTATTGTGAGAATATTACAAACGTCTGACAAAACTGAAAAATGTAAATTTCCAATTTCAACCAAACATGCTAGAAATGCTCCAATTGAGCTAATTAGCTTATTGTGAGAATATTGCAATTGTCTGACAAAAGTGAAAAATGTAAATTTCCAATTTCAACCAAACATGCTAGAAATGCTCCAATTGAGCTAATTAGCTTATTGTGGGAATATTACAAACGTCTGACAAAAGTGAAAAATGTAAATTTCCAATATCAACCAAACATGCTAGAAATGCTCCAATTGAGCTAATTAGCTTATTGTGAGAATATTACAAACATCTTACAAAACTGAAAAATGTAATTTTCCAATTTTAACCAAACATGCTAGAAATGCTCCAATTGTGCTAATTAGCTTATTGTGAGAATATTGCAATTGTCTGACAAAAGTGAAAAATGTAAATTTCCAATTTCAACCAAACATGCTAGAAATGCTCCAATTGAGCTAATTAGCTTATTGTGATAACATTACAAACGTCTGACAAAACTGAAAAATGTAATTTTCCAATTTCAACCAAACATGCTAGAAATGCTCCAATTGAGCTAATTAGCTTATTGTGAGAATATTACAAACGTCTAACGAAACTGAAAAATGTAAATTTCCAATTTCAACCAAACATGCTAGAAATGCTCCAATTGAGCTAATTAGCTTATTGTGAGAATATTGCAATTGTCTGACAAAAGTGAAAAATGTAAATTTCCAATTTCAACCAAACATGCTAGAAATGCTCCAATTGAGCTAATTAGCTTATTGTGAGAATACTACAAACGTCTGACAAAACTGAAAAATGTAAATTTCCAATTTCAACCAAACATGCTAGAAATGCTCAAATTGCGCAAATAAGCCTACTGTAAGAATTTTACAAACGTCTGACAAAACTGAAAAATGTAAATTTCCAATTTCAACCAAACATGCTAAAAATGCTCCAATTGAGCAAATTAGCTTATTGTGAGAATATTACAAACGTCTGACAACACTGAAAAATGTAAATTTCTAATTTCAACCAAACATGCTAGAAATGCTCCTATTGAGCTAATTAGCTTATTGAGAGAATATTGCAATTGTCTGACAAAAGTGAAAAATGTAAATTTCCAATTTCAACCAAACATGCTAGAAATGCTCCAATTGAGCTACTTAGCTTATTGTGAGAATATTGCAATTGTTTGACAAAAGTGAAAAATGTAAATTTCCAATTTCAACCAAACATGCTAGAAATGCTCCAATTGAGCTAATTAGCTTATTGTGAGAATATTACAAACGTCTGACAACACTGAAAAATGTAAATTTCTAATTTCAACCGAAGATGCTAGAAATGCTCCAATTGAGCTAATTAGCTTGTTGTGAAAATACTACAAACGTCTGACAAAACTGAAAAATGTAAATTTCCAATTTCAACCAAACATGCTAGAAATGCTCAAATTGAGCTAATTAGCTTATTGTGAGAATATTACAAACGTCTAACAAAATTGAAAAATGTAAATTTCCAATTTCAACCAAACATGCTAGAAATGCTCCAATTGAGCTAATTAGCTTATTGTGAGAATTTTGCAATTGTCTGACAAAAGTGAAAAATGTAAATTTCCAATTTCAACCAAACATGCTAGAAATGCTCCAATTGAGCTAATTAGCTTATTGTTAGAATACTACAAACGTCTGACAAAAGTGAAAAATGTAAATTTCCAATTTCAACCAAACATGCTAGAAATGCTCAAATTGCGCAAATAAGCCTACTGTAAGAATTTTACAAACGTCTGACAAAACTGAAAAATGTAAATTTCCAATTTCAATCAAACATGCTAGATATGCTCCAATTGAGCTAATTAGCTTATTGTGAGAATATTACAAACGTCTAACAAAATTGAAAAATGAAAATTTCCAATTTCAACCAAACATGCTAGAAATGCTCCAATTGAGCTAATTAGCTTATTGTGAGAATATTGCAATTGTCTGACAAAAGTGAAAAATGTAAATTTCCAATTTCAACCAAACATGCTAGAAATGCTCCAATTGAGCTAATTAGCTTATTGTGAGAATATTACAAACGTCTGACAAAACTGAAAAATGTAAATTTCCAATTTCAACCAAACATGCTAGAAATGCTCCAATTGAGCTAATTAGCTTATTGTGAGAATATTACAAACGTCTGACAAAACTGAAAAATGTAAATTTCCAATTTCAACCAAACATGCTAGAAATGCTCCAATTGAGCTAATTAGCTTATTGAGAGAATATTGCAATTGTTTGACAAAAGTGAAAAATGTAAATTTCCAATTTCAACCAAACATGCTAGAAATGCTCAAATTGCGCAAATAAGCCTACTGTAAGAATTTTACAAACGTCTGACAACACTGAAAAATGTAAATTTCCAATTTCAACCAAACATGCTAGAAATGCTCCAATTGAGCTAATTAGCTTATTGTGAGAATATTGCAATTGTCTGACAAAAGTGAAAAATGTAAATTTCCAATTTCAACCAAACATGCTAGAAATGCTCCAATTGAGCTAATTAGCTTATTGTGGGAATATTACAAACGTCTGACAAAAGTGAAAAATGTAAATTTCCAATTTCAACCAAACATGCTAGAAATGCTCCAATTGAGCTAATTAGCTTATTGTGAGAATATTGCAATTGTCTGACAGAAGTGAAAAATGTAAATTTGCAATTTCAACCAAACATGCTAGAAATGCTCCAATTGAGCTAATTAGCTTATTGTGAGAATATTGCAATTGTCTGACAGAAGTGAGAAATGTAAATTTCCAATTTCAACCAAACCTGCTAAAAATGCTCCAATTGAGCAAATTAGCTTATTGTGAGAATATTACAAACGTCTGACAACACTGAAAAATGTAAATTTCTAATTTCAACCAAACATGCTAGAAATGCTCCAAATGAGCTAATTAGCTTATTGAGAGAATATTGCAATTGTCTGACAAAAGTGAAAAATGTAAATTTCTAATTTCAACCAAACATGCTAGAAATGCTCCAATTGAGCTAATTAGCTTATTGTGAGAATATTGCAATTGTCTGAAAAAGTGAAAAATGTAAATTTCCAATTTCAACCAAACATGCTAGAAATGCTCCAATTGAGCTAATTAGCTTATTGTGAGAATATTGCAAACGTCTGACAACACTGAAAAATGTAAATTTCCAATTTCAACCGAAGATGCTAGAAATGCTCCAATTGAGCTAATTAGCTTATTGTGAGAATACTACAAACGTCTGACAAAAGTGAAAAATGTAAATTTCCAATTTCAACCAAACATGCTAGAAATGCTCCAATTGAGCTAATTAGCTTATTGTGAGAATATTACAAACGTCTAACAAAATTGAAAAATGTAAATTTCCAATTTCAACCAAACATGCTAGAAATGCTCCAATTGAGCTAATTAGCTTATTGTGAGAATTTTGCAATTGTCTGACAAAAGTGAAAAATGTAAATTTCCAATTTCAACCAAACATGCTAGAAATGCTCCAATTGAGCTAATTAGCTTATTGTTAGAATACTACAAACGTCTGACAAAAGTGAAAAATGTAAATTTCCAATTTCAACCAAACATGCTAGAAATGCTGAAATTGCGCAAATAAGCCTACTGTAAGAATTTTACAAACGTCTGACAAAACTGAAAAATGTAAATTTCCAATTTCAACCAAACATGCTAGAAATGCTCCAATTGAGCTAATTAGCTTATTGTGAGAATATTGCAATTGTCTGACAAAAGTGAAAAATGTAAATTTCCAATTTCAACCAAACATGCTAGAAATGCTCCAATTGAGCTAATTAGCTTATTGTGAGAATATTACAAACGTCTGACAACACTGAAAAATGTAAAGTTCTAATTTCAACCGAAGATGCTAGAAATGCTCCAATTGAGCTAATTAGCTTATTGTGAGAATACTACAAACGTCTGACAAAACTGAAAAATGTAAATTTCCAATTTCAACCAAACATGCTAGAAATGCTCAAATTGAGCTAATTAGCTTATTGTGAGAATATTACAAACGTCTAACAAAATTGAAAAATGTAAATTTCCAATTTCAACCAAACATGCTAGAAATGCTCCAATTGAGCTAATTAGCTTATTGTGAGAATTTTGCAATTGTCTGACAAAAGTGAAAAATGTAAATTTCCAATTTTAACCAAACATGCTAGAAATGCTCCAATTAAGCTAATTAGCTTATTGTTAGAATACTACAAACGTCTGACAAAAGTGAAAAATGTAAATTTCCAATTTCAACCAAACATGCTAGAAATGCTCAAATTGCGCAAATAAGCCTACTGTAAGAATTTTACAAACGTCTGACAAAACTGAAAAATGTAAATTTCCAATTTCAATCAAACATGCTAGATATGCTCCAATTGAGCTAATTAGCTTATTGTGAGAATATTACAAACGTCTAACAAAATTGAAAAATGAAAATTTCCAATTTCAACCAAACATGCTAGAAATGCTCCAATTGAGCTAATTAGCTTATTGTGAGAATATTGCAATTGTCTGACAAAAGTGAAAAATGTAAATTTCCAATTTCAACCAAACATGCTAGAAATGCTCCAATTGAGCTAATTAGCTTATTGTGAGAATATTACAAACGTCTGACAAAACTGAAAAATGTAAATTTCCAATTTCAACCAAACATGCTAGAAATGCTCCAATTGAGCTAATTAGCTTATTGTGAGAATATTTCAAACGTCTGACAAAACTGAAAAATGTAAATTTCCAATTTCAACCAAACATGCTAGAAATGCTCCAATTGAGCTAATTAGCTTATTGAGAGAATATTGCAATTGTTTGACAAAAGTGAAAAATGTAAATTTCCAATTTCAACCAAACATGCTAGAAATGCTCAAATTGCGCAAATAAGCCTACTGTAAGAATTTTACAAACGTCTGACAACACTGAAAAATGTAAATTTCCAATTTCAACCAAACATGCTAGAAATGCTCCAATCGAGCTAATTAGCTTATTGTGAGAATATTGCAATTGTCTGACAAAAGTGAAAAATGTAAATTTCCAATTTCAACCAAACATGCTAGAAATGCTCCAATTGAGCTAATTAGCTTATTGTGGGAATATTACAAACGTCTGACAAAAGTGAAAAATGTAAATTTCCAATTTCAACCAAACATGCTAGAAATGCTCCAATTGAGCTAATTAGCTTATTGTGAGAATATTGCAATTGTCTGACAGAAGTGAAAAATGTAAATTTGCAATTTCAACCAAACATGCTAGAAATGCTCCAATTGAGCTAATTAGCTTATTGCGAGAATATTGCAATTGTCTGACAGAAGAGAAAAATGTAAATTTCCAATTTCAACCAAACCTGCTAAAAATGCTCCAATTGAGCAAATTAGCTTATTGTGAGAATATTACAAACGTCTGACAACACTGAAAAATGTAAATTTCTAATTTCAACCAAACATGCTAGAAATGCTCCAAATGAGCTAATTAGCTTATTGAGAGAATATTGCAATTGTCTGACAAAAGTGAAAAATGTAAATTTCTAATTTCAACCAAACATGCTAGAAATGCTCCAATTGAGCTAATTAGCTTATTGTGAGAATATTGCAATTGTCTGAAAAAGTGAAAAATGTAAATTTCCAATTTCAACCAAACAAGCTAGAAATGCTCCAATTGAGCTAATTAGCTTATTGTGAGAATATTGCAAACGTCTGACAACACTGAAAAATGTAAATTTCCAATTTCAACCGAAGATGCTAGAAATGCTCCAATTGAGCTAATTAGCTTATTGTGAGAATACTACAAACGTCTGACAAAAGTGAAAAATGTAAATTTCCAATTTCAACCAAACATGCTAGAAATGCTCCAATTGAGCTAATTAGCTTATTGTGAGAATATTACAAACGTCTAACAAAATTGAAAAATGTAAATTTCCAATTTCAACCAAACATGCTAGAAATGCTCCAATTGAGCTAATTAGTTTATTGTGAGAATTTTGCAATTGTCTGACAAAAGTGAAAAATGTAAATTTCCAATTTCAACCAAACATGCTAGAAATGCTCCAATTGAGCTAATTAGCTTATTGTTAGAATACTACAAACGTCAGACAAAAGTGAAAAATGTAAATTTCCAATTTCAACCAAACATGCTAGAAATGCTGAAATTGCGCAAACAAGCCTACTGTAAGAATTTTACAAACGTCTGACAAAACTGAAAAATGTAAATTTCCAATTTCAACCAAACATGCTAGAAATGCTCCAATTGAGCTAATTAGCTTATTGTGAGAATATTACAAACGTCTAACAAAATTGAAAAATGAAAATTTCCAATTTCAACCAAACATGCTAGAAATGCTCCAATTGAGCTAATTAGCTTATTGTGAGAATATTGCAATTGTCTGACAAAAGTGAAAAATGTAAATTTCCAATTTCAACCAAACATGCTAGAAATGCTCCAATTGAGCTAATTAGCTTATTGTGAGAATATTACAAACGTCTGACAAAAGTGAACAATGTAAATTTCCAATTTCAACCAAACATGCTAGAAATGCTCCAATTGAGCTAATTAGCTTATTGAGAGAATATTGCAATTGTTTGACAAAAGTGAAAAATGTAAATTTCCAATTTCAACCAAACATGCTAGAAATGCTCCAATTGAGCTAATTAGCTTATTGTGGGAATATTACAAACGTCTGACAAAAGTGAAAAATGTAAATTTCCAATTTCAACCAAACATGCTAGAAATGCTCCAATTGAGCTAATTAGCTTATTGTGAGAATATTGCAATTGTCTGACAGAAGTGAAAAATGTAAATTTGCAATTTCAACCAAACATGCTAGAAATGCTCCAATTGAGCTAATTAGCTTATTGTGAGAATATTGCAATTGTCTGACAGAAGTGAGAAATGTAAATTTCCAATTTCAACCAAACCTGCTAAAAATGCTCCAATTGAGCAAATTAGCTTATTGTGAGAATATTACAAACGTCTGACAACACTGAAAAATGTAAATTTCTAATTTCAACCAAACATGCTAGAAATGCTCCAAATGAGCTAATTAGCTTATTGAGAGAATATTGCAATTGTCTGACAAAAGTGAAAAATGTAAATTTCTAATTTCAACCAAACATGCTAGAAATGCTCCAATTGAGCTAATTAGCTTATTGTGAGAATATTGCAATTGTCTGAAAAAGTGAAAAATGTAAATTTCCAATTTCAACCAAACATGCTAGAAATGCTCCAATTGAGCTAATTAGCTTATTGTGAGAATATTGCAAACGTCTGACAACACTGAAAAATGTAAATTTCCAATTTCAACCGAAGATGCTAGAAATGCTCCAATTGAGCTAATTAGCTTATTGTGAGAATACTACAAACGTCTGACAAAAGTGAAAAATGTAAATTTCCAATTTCAACCAAACATGCTAGAAATGCTCCAATTGAGCTAATTAGCTTATTGTGAGAATATTACAAACGTCTAACAAAATTGAAAAATGTAAATTTCCAATTTCAACCAAACATGCTAGAAATGCTCCAATTGAGCTAATTAGTTTATTGTGAGAATTTTGCAATTGTCTGACAAAAGTGAAAAATGTAAATTTCCAATTTCAACCAAACATGCTAGAAATGCTCCAATTGAGCTAATTAGCTTATTGTTAGAATACTACAAACGTCAGACAAAAGTGAAAAATGTAAATTTCCAATTTCAACCAAACATGCTAGAAATGCTGAAATTGCGCAAACAAGCCTACTGTAAGAATTTTACAAACGTCTGACAAAACTGAAAAATGTAAATTTCCAATTTCAACCAAACATGCTAGAAATGCTCCAATTGAGCTAATTAGCTTATTGTGAGAATATTACAAACGTCTAACAAAATTGAAAAATGAAAATTTCCAATTTCAACCAAACATGCTAGAAATGCTCCAATTGAGCTAATTAGCTTATTGTGAGAATATTGCAATTGTCTGACAAAAGTGAAAAATGTAAATTTCCAATTTCAACCAAACATGCTAGAAATGCTCCAATTGAGCTAATTAGCTTATTGTGAGAATATTACAAACGTCTGACAAATGTGAACAATGTAAATTTCCAATTTCAACCAAACATGCTAGAAATGCTCCAATTGAGCTAATTAGCTTATTGAGAGAATATTGCAATTGTTTGACAAAAGTGAAAAATGTAAATTTCCAATTTCAACCAAACATGCTAGAAATGCTCCAATTGAGCTAATTAGCTTATTGTGGGAATATTACAAACGTCTGACAAAAGTGAAAAATGTAAATTTCCAATTTCAACCAAACATGCTAGAAATGCTCCAATTGAGCTAATTAGCTTATTGTGAGAATATTGCAATTGTCTGACAGAAGTGAAAAATGTAAATTTGCAATTTCAACCAAACATGCTAGAAATGCTCCAATTGAGCTAATTAGCTTATTGTGAGAATATTGCAATTGTCTGACAGAAGTGAGAAATGTAAATTTCCAATTTCAACCAAACCTGCTAAAAATGCTCCAATTGAGCAAATTAGCTTATTGTGAGAATATTACAAACGTCTGACAACACTGAAAAATGTAAATTTCTAATTTCAACCAAACATGCTAGAAATGCTCCAAATGAGCTAATTAGCTTATTGAGAGAATATTGCAATTGTCTGACAAAAGTGAAAAATGTAAATTTCTAATTTCAACCAAACATGCTAGAAATGCTCCAATTGAGCTAATTAGCTTATTGTGAGAATATTGCAATTGTCTGAAAAAGTGAAAAATGTAAATTTCCAATTTCAACCAAACATGCTAGAATTGCTCCAATTGAGCTAATTAGCTTATTGTGAGAATATTGCAAACGTCTGACAACACTGAAAAATGTAAATTTCCAATTTCAACCGAAGATGCTAGAAATGCTCCAATTGAGCTAATTAGCTTATTGTGAGAATACTACAAACGTCTGACAAAAGTGAAAAATGTAAATTTCCAATTTCAACCAAACATGCTAGAAATGCTCCAATTGAGCTAATTAGCTTATTGTGAGAATATTACAAACGTCTAACAAAATTGAAAAATGTAAATTTCCAATTTCAACCAAACATGCTAGAAATGCTCCAATTGAGCTAATTAGCTTATGGTGAGAATTTTGCAATTGTCTGACAAAAGTGAAAAATGTAAATTTCCAATTTCAACCAAACATGCTAGAAATGCTCCAATTGAGCTAATTAGCTTATTGTTAGAATACTACAAACGTCTGACAAAAGTGAAAAATGTAAATTTCCAATTTCAACCAAACATGCTAGAAATGCTGAAATTTCGCAAATAAGCCTACTGTAAGAATTTTACAAACGTCTGACAAAACTGAAAAATGTAAATTTCCAATTTCAACCAAACATGCTAGAAATGCTCCAATTGAGCTAATTAGCTTATTGTGAGAATATTGCAATTGTCTGACAAAAGTGAAAAATGTAAATTTCCAATTTCAACCAAACATGCTAGAAATGCTCCAATTGAGCTAATTAGCTTATTGTGAGAATATTACAAACGTCTGACAACACTGAAAAATGTAAAGTTCTAATTTCAACCGAAGATGCTAGAAATGCTCCAATTGAGCTAATTAGCTTATTGTGAGAATACTACAAACGTCTGACAAAACTGAAAAATGTAAATTTCCAATTTCAACCAAACATGCTAGAAATGCTGAAATTTCGCAAATAAGCCTACTGTAAGAATTTTACAAACGTCTGACAAAACTGAAAAATGTAAATTTCCAATTTCAATCAAACATGCTAGATATGCTCCAATTGAGCTAATTAGCTTATTGTGAGAATATTACAAACGTCTAACAAAATTGAAAAATGAAAATTTCCAATTTCAACCAAACATGCTAGAAATGCTCCAATTGAGCTAATTAGCTTATTGTGAGAATATTGCAATTGTCTGACAAAAGTGAAAAATGTAAATTTCCAATTTCAACCAAACATGCTAGAAATGCTCCAATTGAGCTAATTAGCTTATTGTGAGAATATTACAAACGTCTGACAAAACTGAAAAATGTAAATTTCCAATTTCAACCAAACATGCTAGAAATGCTCCAATTGAGCTAATTAGCTTATTGTGAGAATATTACAAACGTCTGACAAAACTGAAAAATGTAAATTTCCAATTTCAACCAAACATGCTAGAAATGCTCCAATTGAGCTAATTAGCTTATTGAGAGAATATTGCAATTGTTTGACAAAAGTGAAAAATGTAAATTTCCAATTTCAACCAAACATGCTAGAAATGCTCAAATTGCGCAAATAAGCCTACTGTAAGAATTTTACAAACGTCTGACAACACTGAAAAATGTAAATTTCCAATTTCAACCAAACATGCTAGAAATGCTCCAATTGAGCTAATTAGCTTATTGTGAGAATATTGCAATTGTCTGACAAAAGTGAAAAATGTAAATTTCCAATTTCAACCAAACATGCTAGAAATGCTCCAATTGAGCTAATTAGCTTATTGTGGGAATATTACAAACGTCTGACAAAAGTGAAAAATGTAAATTTCCAATTTCAACCAAACATGCTAGAAATGCTCCAATTGAGCTAATTAGCTTATTGTGAGAATATTGCAATTGTCTGACAGAAGTGAAAAATGTAAATTTGCAATTTCAACCAAACATGCTAGAAATGCTCCAATTGAGCTAATTAGCTTATTGTGAGAATATTGCAATTGTCTGACAGAAGAGAAAAATGTAAATTTCCAATTTCAACCAAACCTGCTAAAAATGCTCCAATTGAGCAAATTAGCTTATTGTGAGAATATTACAAACGTCTGACAACACTGAAAAATGTAAATTTCTAATTTCAACCAAACATGCTAGAAATGCTCCAAATGAGCTAATTAGCTTATTGAGAGAATATTGCAATTGTCTGACAAAAGTGAAAAATGTAAATTTCTAATTTCAACCAAACATGCTAGAAATGCTCCAATTGAGCTAATTAGCTTATTGTGAGAATATTGCAATTGTCTGAAAAAGTGAAAAATGTAAATTTCCAATTTCAACCAAACATGCTAGAAATGCTCCAATTGAGCTAATTAGCTTATTGTGAGAATATTGCAAACGTCTGACAACACTGAAAAATGTAAATTTCCAATTTCAACCGAAGATGCTAGAAATGCTCCAATTGAGCTAATTAGCTTATTGTGAGAATACTACAAACGTCTGACAAAAGTGAAAAATGAAAATTTCCAATTTCAACCAAACATGCTAGAAATGCTCCAATTGAGCTAATTAGCTTATTGTGAGAATATTGCAATTGTCTGACAAAAGTGAAAAATGTAAATTTCCAATTTCAACCAAACATGCTAGAAATGCTCCAATTGAGCTAATTAGCTTATTGTGAGAATATTACAAACGTCTGACAAAAGTGAACAATGTAAATTTCCAATTTCAACCAAACATGCTAGAAATGCTCCAATTGAGCTAATTAGCTTATTGAGAGAATATTGCAATTGTTTGACAAAAGTGAAAAATGTAAATTTCCAATTTCAACCAAACGCGCTAGAAATGCTCCAATTGAGCTAATTAGCTTATTGTGAAAATATTACAAACGTCGGACAAAAGTGAAAAATGTAAATTTCCAATTTCAACCAAACATGCTAGAAATGCTCCAATTGAGCTAATTAGCTTATTGTGAGAATATTACAATCGTCTGACAAAACTGAAAAATGTAAATTTCCAATTTCAACCAAACATGCTAGAAATGCTCCAATTGAGCTAATTAGCTTATTGTGAGAATATTGCAATTGTCTGACAAAAGTGAAAAATGTAAATTTCCAATTTCAACCAAACATGCTAGAAATGCTCCAATTGAGCTAATTAGCTTATTGTGAGAATATTACAAACGTCTGACAAAAGTGAAAAATGTAAATTTCCAATATCAACCAAACATGCTAGAAATGCTCCAATTGAGCTAATTAGCTTATTGTGAGAATATTACAAACGTCTGACAAAACTGAAAAATGTAATTTTCCAATTTTAACCAAACATGCTAGAAATGCTCCAATTGTGCTAATTAGCTTATTGTGAGAATATTGCAATTGTCTGACAAAAGTGAAAAATGTAAATTTCCAATTTCAACCAAACATGCTAGAAATGCTCCAATTGAGCTAATTAGCTTATTGTGAGAATATTACAAACGTCTGAAAAACTGAAAAATGTAATTTTCCAATTTCAACCAAACATGCTAGAAATGCTCCAATTGAGCTAATTAGCTTATTGTGAGAATATTACAAATGTCTAACAACACTGAAAAATGTAAATTTCCAATTTCAATCAAACATGCTAGAAATGCTCCAATTGAGCTAATTAGCTTATTGTGAGAACATTGCAATTGTCTGACAAAAGTGAAAAATGTAAATTTCCAATTTCAACCAAACATGCTAGAAATGCTCCAATTGAGCTAATTAGCTTATTGTTAGAATACTACAAACGTCTGACAAAAGTGAAAAATGTAAATATCCAATTTCAACCAAACATGCTAGAAATGCTCAAATTGCGCAAATAAGCCTACTGCAAGAATTTTACAAACGTCTGACAACACTGAAAAATGTAAATTTCCAATTTCAACCAAACATGCTAGAAATGCTCCAATTGAGCTAATTAGCTTATTGTGAGAATATTGCAATTGTCTGACAAAAGTGAAAAATGTAAATTTCCAATTTCAACCAAACATGCTAGAAATGCTCCAATTGAGCTAATTAGCTTATTGTGGGAATATTACAAACGTCTGACAAAAGTGAAAAATGTAAATTTCCAATTTCAACCAAACCTGCTAAAAATGCTCGAATTGAGCAAATTAGCTTATTGTGAGAATATTACAAACGTCTGACAACACTGAAAAATGTAAATTTCTAATTTCAACCAAACATGCTAGAAATGCTCCAAATGAGCTAATTAGCTTGTTGAGAGAATATTGCAATTGTCTGACAAAAGTGAAAAATGTAAATTTCTAATTTCAACCAAACATGCTAGAAATGCTCCAATTGAGCTAATTAGCTTATTGTGAGAATATTGCAATTGTCTGAAAAAGTGAAAAATGTAAATTTCCAATTTCAACCAAACATGCTAGAAATGCTCCAATTGAGCTAATTAGCTTATTGTGAGAATATTGCAAACGTCTGACAACACTGAAAAATGCAAATTTCCAATTTCAACCGAAGATGCTAGAAATGCTCCAATTGAGCTAATTAGCTTATTGTGAGAATACTACAAACGTCTGACAAAAGTGAAAAATGTAAATTTCCAATTTCAACCAAACATGCTAGAAATGCTCCAATTGAGCTAATTAGCTTATTGTGAGAATATTACAAACGTCTAACAAAATTGAAAAATGTAAATTTCCAATTTCAACCAAACATGCTAGAAATGCTCCAATTGAGCTAATTAGCTTATTGTGAGAATTTTGCAATTGTCTGACAAAAGTGAAAAATGTAAATTTCCAATTTCAACCAAACATGCTAGAAATGCTCCAATTGAGCTAATTAGCTTATTGTTAGAATACTACAAACGTCTGACAAAAGTGAAAAATGTAAATTTCCAATTTCAACCAAACATGCTAGAAATGCTGAAATTGCGCAAATAAGCCTACTGTAAGAATTTTACAAACGTCTGACAAAACTGAAAAATGTAAATTTCCAATTTCAACCAAACATGCTAGAAATGCTCCAATTGAGCTAATTAGCTTATTGTGAGAATATTACAAACGTCTAACAAAATTGAAAAATGTAAATTTCCAATTTCAACCAAACATGCTAGAAATGCTCCAATTGAGCTAATTAGCTTATTGTGAGAATATTGCAATTGTCTGACAAAAGTGAAAAATGTAAATTTCCAATTTCAACCAAACATGCTAGAAATGCTCCAATTGAGCTAATTAGCTTATTGTGAGAATATTACAAACGTCTGACAACACTGAAAAATGTAAATTTCTAATTTCAACCGAAGATGCTAGAAATGCTCCAATTGAGCTAATTAGCTTATTGTGAGAATACTACAAACGTCTGACAAAACTGAAAAATGTAAATTTCCAATTTCAACCAAACATGCTAGAAATGCTCAAATTGAGCTAATTAGCTTATTGTGAGAATATTACAAACGTCTAACAAAATTGAAAAATGTAAATTTCCAATTTCAACCAAACATGCTAGAAATGCTCCAATTGAGCTAATTAGCTTATTGTGAGAATTTTGCAATTGTCTGACAAAAGTGAAAAATGTAAATTTCCAATTTCAACCAAACATGCTAGAAATGCTCCAATTAAGCTAATTAGCTTATTGTTAGAATACTACAAACGTCTGACAAAAGTGAAAAATGTAAATTTCCAATTTCAACCAAACATGCTAGAAATGCTCAAATTGCGCAAACAAGCCTACTGTAAGAATTTTACAAACGTCTGACAAAACTGAAAAATGTAAATTTCCAATTTCAATCAAACATGCTAGATATGCTCCAATTGAGCTAATTAGCTTATTGTGAGAATATTACAAACGTCTAACAAAATTGAAAAATGAAAATTTCCAATTTCAACCAAACATGCTAGAAATGCTCCAATTGAGCTAATTAGCTTATTGTGAGAATATTGCAATTGTCTGACAAAAGTGAAAAATGTAAATTTCCAATTTCAACCAAACATGCTAGAAATGCTCCAATTGAGCTAATTAGCTTATTGTGAGAATATTACAAACGTCTGACAAAACTGAAAAATGTAAATTTCCAATTTCAACCAAACATGCTAGAAATGCTCCAATTGAGCTAATTAGCTTATTGTGAGAATATTACAAACGTCTGACAAAACTGAAAAATGTAAATTTCCAATTTCAACCAAACATGCTAGAAATGCTCCAATTGAGCTAATTAGCTTATTGAGAGAATATTGCAATTGTTTGACAAAAGTGAAAAATGTAAATTTCCAATTTCAACCAAACATGCTAGAAATGCTCAAATTGCGCAAATAAGCCTACTGTAAGGATTTTACAAACGTCTGACAACACTGAAAAATGTAAATTTCCAATTTCAACCAAACATGCTAGAAATGCTCCAATTGAGCTAATTAGCTTATTGTGAGAATATTGCAATTGTCTGACAAAAGTGAAAAATGTAAATTTCCAATTTCAACCAAACATGCTAGAAATGCTCCAATTGAGCTAATTAGCTTATTGTGGGAATATTACAAACGTCTGACAAAAGTGAAAAATGTAAATTTCCAATTTCAACCAAACATGCTAGAAATGCTCCAATTGAGCTAATTAGCTTATTGTGAGAATATTGCAATTGTCTGACAGAAGTGAAAAATGTAAATTTGGTATTTCAACCAAAGATGCTAGAAATGCTCCAATTGAGCTAATTAGCTTATTGTGAGAATATTGCAATTGTCTGACAGAAGTGAAAAATGTAAATTTCCAATTTCAACCAAACCTGCTAAAAATGCTCCAATTGAGCAAATTAGCTTATTGTGAGAATATTACAAACGTCTGACAACACTGAAAAATGTAAATTTCTAATTTCAACCAAACATGCTAGAAATGCTCCAATTGAGCTAATTAGCTTATTGTGAGAATTTTGCAATTGTCTGACAAAAGTGAAAAATGTAAATTTCCAATTTCAACCAAACATGCTAGAAATGCTCCAATTGAGCTAATTAGCTTATTGTGAGAATATTGCAATTGTCTGACAAAAGTGAAAAATGTAAATTTCCAATTTCAACCAAACCTGCTAAAAATGCTCCAATTGAGCAAATTAGCTTATTGTGAGAATATTACAAACGTCTGACAACACTGAAAAATGTAAATTTCTAATTTCAACCAAACATGCTAGAAATGCTCCAATTGAGCTAATTAGCTTATTGTGAGAATTTTGCAATTGTCTGACAAAAGTGAAAAATGTAAATTTCCAATTTCAACCAAACATGCTAGAAATGCTCCAATTGAGCTAATTAGCTTATTGTGAGAATATTGCAATTGTCTGACAAAAGTGAAAAATGTAAATTTCCAATTTCAACCAAACATGCTAGAAATGCTCCAATTGAGCAAATTAGCTTATTGTGAGAATATTACAAACGTCTGACAACACTGAAAAATGTAAATTTCTAATTTCAACCAAACATGCTAGAAATGCTCCAAATGAGCTAATTAGCTTATTGAGAGAATATTGCAATTGTCTGACAAAAGTGAAAAATGTAAATTTCTAATTTCAACCAAACATGCTAGAAATGCTCCAATTGAGCTAATTAGCTTATTGTGAGAATATTGCAATTGTCTGAAAAAGTGAAAAATGTAAATTTCCAATTTCAACCAAACATGCTAGAAATGCTCCAATTGAGCTAATTAGCTTATTGTGAGAATATTGCAAACGTCTGACAACACTGAAAAATGTAAATTTCCAATTTCAACCGAAGATGCTAGAAATGCTCCAATTGAGCTAATTAGCTTATTGTGAGAATACTACAAACGTCTGACAAAAGTGAAAAATGTAAATTTCCAATTTCAACCAAACATGCTAGAAATGCTCCAATTGAGCTAATTAGCTTATTGTGAGAATATTACAAACGTCTAACAAAATTGAAAAATGTAAATTTCCAATTTCAACCAAACATGCTAGAAATGCTCCAATTGAGCTAATTAGCTTATTGTGAGAATTTTGCAATTGTCTGACAAAAGTGAAAAATGTAAATTTCCAATTTCAACCAAACATGCTAGAAATGCTCCAATTGAGCTAATTAGCTTATTGTTAGAATACTACAAACGTCTGACAAAAGTGAAAAATGTAAATTTCCAATTTCAACCAAACATGCTAGAAATGCTGAAATTGCGCAAATAAGCCTACTGTAAGAATTTTACAAACGTCTGACAAAACTGAAAAATGTAAATTTCCAATTTCAACCAAACATGCTAGAAATGCTCCAATTGAGCTAATTAGCTTATTGTGAGAATATTACAAACGTCTAACAAAATTGAAAAATGAAAATTTCCAATTTCAACCAAACATGCTAGAAATGCTCCAATTGAGCTAATTAGCTTATTGTGAGAATATTGCAATTGTCTGACAAAAGTGAAAAATGTAAATTTCCAATTTCAACCAAACATGCTAGAAATGCTCCAATTGAGCTAATTAGCTTATTGTGAGAATATTACAAACGTCTGACAAAACTGAAAAATGTAAATTTCCAATTTCAACCGAACATGCTAGAAATGCTCCAATTGAGCTAATTAGCTTATTGTGAGAATATTACAAACGTCTGACAAAACTGAAAAATGTAAATTTCCAATTTCAACCAAACATGCTAGAAATGCTCCAATTGAGCTAATTAGCTTATTGTGAGAATATTACAAACGTCTGACAAAAGTGAACAATGTAAATTTCCAATTTCAACCAAACATGCTAGAAATGCTCCAATTGAGCTAATTAGCTTATTGAGAGAATATTGCAATTGTTTGACAAAAGTGAAAAATGTAAATTTCCAATTTCAACCAAACGCGCTAGAAATGCTCCAATTGAGCTAATTAGCTTATTGTGAAAATATTACAAACGTCGGACAAAAGTGAAAAATGTAAATTTCCAATTTCAACCAAACATGCTAGAAATGCTCCAATTGAGCTAATTAGCTTATTGTGAGAATATTACAAACGTCTGACAAAAGTGAAAAATGTAAATTTCCAATATCAACCAAACATGCTAGAAATGCTCCAATTGAGCTAATTAGCTTATTGTGAGAATATTACAAACGTCTGACAAAACTGAAAAATGTAATTTTCCAATTTTAACCAAACATGCTAGAAATGCTCCAATTGTGCTAATTAGCTTATTGTGAGAATATTGCAATTGTCTGACAAAAGTGAAAAATGTAAATTTCCAATTTCAACCAAACATGCTAGAAATGCTCCAATTGAGCTAATTAGCTTATTGTGAGAATATTACAAACGTCTGACAAAACTGAAAAATGTAATTTTCCAATTTCAACCAAACATGCTAGAAATGCTTCAATTGAACTAATTAGCTTATTGTGAGAATATTACAAACGTCTAACAACACTGAAAAATGTAAATTTCCAATTTCAACCAAACATGCTAGAAATGCTCCAATTGAGCTAATTAGCTTATTGTGAGAATATTACAAACGTCTGACAAAACTGAAAAATGTAATTTTCCAATTTTAACCAAACATGCTAGAAATGCTCCAATTGTGCTAATTAGCTTATTGTGAGAATATTGCAATTGTCTGACAAAAGTGAAAAATGTAAATTTCCAATTTCAACCAAACATGCTAGAAATGCTCCAATTGAGCTAATTAGCTTATTGTGAGAATATTACAAACGTCTGACAAAACTTAAAAATGTAATTTTCCAATTTCAACCAAACATGCTAGAAATGCTCCAATTGAGCTAATTAGCTTATTGTGAGAATATTACAAACGTCTAACAACACTGAAAAATGTAAATTTCCAATTTCAATCAAACATGCTAGAAATGCTCCAATTGAGCTAATTAGCTTATTGTGAGAATATTGCAATTGTCTGACAAAAGTGAAAAATGTAAATTTCCAATTTCAACCAAACATGCTAGAAATGCTCCAATTGAGCTAATTAGCTTATTGTTAGAATACTACAAACGTCTGACAAAAGTGAAAAATGTAAATTTCCAATTTCAACCAAACATGCTAGAAATGCTCAAATTGCGCAAATAAGCCTACTGCAAGAATTTTACAAACGTCTGACAACACTGAAAAATGTAAATTTGCAATTTCAACCAAACATGCTAGAAATGCTCCAATTGAGCTAATTAGCTTATTGTGAGAATATTGCAATTGTCTGACAGAAGTGAAAAATGTAAATTTCCAATTTCAACCAAACCTGCTAAAAATGCTCCAATTGATCAAATTAGCTTATTGTGAGAATATTACAAACGTCTGACAACACTGAAAAATGTAAATTTCTAATTTCAACCAAACATGCTAGAAATGCTCCAAATGAGCTAATTAGCTTATTGAGAGAATATTGCAATTGTCTGAAAAAGTGAAAAATGTAAATTTCCAATTTCAACCAAACATGCTAGAAATGCTCCAATTGAGCTAATTAGCTTATTGTGAGAATATTGCAAACGTCTGACAACACTGAAAAATGTAAATTTCCAATTTCAACCGAAGATGCTAGAAATGCTCCAATTGAGCTAATTAGCTTATTGTGAGAATACTACAAACGTCTGACAAAAGTGAAAAATGTAAATTTCCAATTTCAACCAAACATGCTAGAAATGCTCCAATTGAGCTAATTAGCTTATTGTGAGAATATTACAAACGTCTAACAAAATTGAAAAATGTAAATTTCCAATTTCAACCAAACATGCTAGAAATGCTCCAATTGAGCTAATTAGCTTATTGTGAGAATTTTGCAATTGTCTGACAAAAGTGAAAAATGTAAATTTCCAATTTCAACCAAACATGCTAGAAATGCTCCAATTGAGCTAATTAGCTTATTGTGAGAATATTGCAATTGTCTGACAAAAGTGAAAAATGTAAATTTCCAATTTCAACCAAACATGCTAGAAATGCTCCAATTGAGCTAATTAGCTTATTGTGGGAATATTACAAACGTCTGACAAAAGTGAAAAATGTAAATTTCCAATTTCAACCAAACATGCTAGAAATGCTCCAATTGAGCTAATTGGCTTATTGTGAGAATATTGCAATTGTCTGACAGAAGTGAAAAATGTAAATTTGCAATTTCAACCAAACCTGCTAAAAATGCTCAAATTGAGCAAATTAGCTTATTGTGAGAATATTACAAACGTCTGACAACACTGAAAAATGTAAATTTCTAATTTCAACCAAACATGCTAGAAATGCTCCAAATGAGCTAATTAGCTTATTGAGAGAATATTGCAATTGTCTGACAAAAGTGAAAAATGTAAATTTCTAATTTCAACCAAACATGCTAGAAATGCTCCAATTGAGCTAATTAGCTTATTGTGAGAATATTGCAATTGTCTGAAAAAGTGAAAAATGTAAATTTCCAATTTCAACCAAACATGCTAGAAATGCTCCAATTGAGCTAATTAGCTTATTGTGAGAATATTGCAAACGTCTGACAACACTGAAAAATGTAAATTTCCAATTTCAACCGAAGATGCTAGAAATGCTCCAATTGAGCTAATTAGCTTATTGTGAGAATACTACAAACGTCTGACAAAAGTGAAAAATGTAAATTTCCAATTTCAACCAAACATGCTAGAAATGCTCCAATTGAGCTAATTAGCTTATTGTGAGAATATTACAAACGTCTAACAAAATTGAAAAATGTAAATTTCCAATTTCAACCAAACATGCTAGAAATGCTCCAATTGAGCTAATTAGCTTATTGTGAGAATTTTGCAATTGTCTGACAAAAGTGAAAAATGTAAATTTCCAATTTCAACCAAACATGCTAGAAATGCTCCAATTGAGCTAATTAGCTTATTGTTAGAATACTACAAACGTCTGACAAAAGTGAAAAATGTAAATTTCCAATTTCAACCAAACATGCTAGAAATGCTGAAATTGCGCAAATAAGCCTACTGTAAGAATTTTACAAACGTCTGACAAAACTGAAAAATGTAAATTTCCAATTTCAACCAAACATGCTAGAAATGCTCCAATTGAGCTAATTAGCTTATTGTGAGAATATTACAAACGTCTGACAAAACTGAAAAATGTAATTTTCCAATTTTAACCAAACATGCTAGAAATGCTCCAATTGTGCTAATTAGCTTATTGTGAGAATATTGCAATTGTCTGACAAAAGTGAAAAATGTAAATTTCCAATTTCAACCAAACATGCTAGAAATGCTCCAATTGAGCTAATTAGCTTATTGTGAGAATATTACAAACGTCTGACAAAACTGAAAAATGTAATTTTCCAATTTCAACCAAACATGCTAGAAATGCTCCAATTGAGCTAATTAGCTTATTGTGAGAATATTACAAACGTCTAACTACACTGAAAAATGTAAATTTCCAATTTCAATCAAACATGCTAGAAATGCTCCAATTGAGCTAATTAGCTTATTGTGAGAATATTGCAATTGTCTGACAAAAGTGAAAAATGTAAATTTCCAATTTCAACCAAACATGCTAGAAATGCTCAAATTGCGCAAATAAGCCTACTGCAAGAATTTTACAAACGTCTGACAACACTGAAAATTGTAAATTTCCAATTTCAACCGAAGATGCTAGAAATGCTCCAATTGAGCTAATTAGCTTATTGTGAGAATATTACAAACGTCTGACAAAAGTGAAAAATGTAAATTTCCAATTTCAACCAAACATGCTAGAAATGCTCCAATTGAGCTAATTAGCTTATTGTGAGAATATTACAAACGTCTAACAAAATTGAAAAATGTAAATTTCCAATTTCAACCAAACATGCTAGAAATGCTCCAATTGAGCTAATTAGCTTATTGTGAGAATTTTGCAATTGTCTGACAAAAGTGAAAAATGTAAATTTCCAATTTCAACCAAACATGCTAGAAATGCTCCAATTGAGCTAATTAGCTTATTGTGAGAATATTGCAATTGTCTGACAAAAGTGAAAAATGTAAATTTCCAATTTCAACCAAACATGCTAGAAATGCTCCAATTGAGCTAATTAGCTTATTGTGGGAATATTACAAACGTCTGACAAAAGTGAAAAATGTAAATTTCCAATTTCAACCAAACATGCTAGAAATGCTCCAATTGAGCTAATTAGCTTATTGTGAGAATATTGCAATTGTCTGACAGAAGTGAAAAATGTAAATTTGCAATTTCATTCAAACATGCTAGAAATGCTCCAATTGAGCTAATTAGCTTATTGTGAGAATATTGCAATTGTCTGACAGAAGTGAAAAATGTAAATTTCCAATTTCAACCAAACCTGCTAAAAATGCTCCAATTGAGCAAATTAGCTTATTGTGAGAATATTACAAACGTCTGACAACACTGAAAAATGTAAATTTCTAATTTCAACCAAACATGCTAGAAATGCTCCAAATGAGCTAATTAGCTTATTGAGAGAATATTGCAATTGTCTGACAAAAGTGAAAAATGTAAATTTCTAATTTCAACCAAACATGCTAGAAATGCTCCAATTGAGCTAATTAGCTTATTGTGAGAATATTGCAATTGTCTGAAAAAGTGAAAAATGTAAATTTCCAATTTCAACCAAACATGCTAGAAATGCTCCAATTGAGCTAATTAGCTTATTGTGAGAATATTGCAAACGTCTGACAACACTGAAAAATGTAAATTTCCAATTTCAACCGAAGATGCTAGAAATGCTCCAATTGAGCTAATTAGCTTATTGTGAGAATATTACAAACGTCTGACAAAAGTGAAAAATCTAAATTTCCAATATCAACCAAACATGCTAGAAATGCTCCAATTGAGCTAATTAGCTTATTGTGAGAATATTACAAACGTCTGACAAAACTGAAAAATGTAATTTTCCAACTTCAACCAAACATGCTAGAAATGCTCCAATTGAGCTAATTAGCTTATTGTGAGAATATTACAAACGTCTAACAACACTGAAAAATGTAAATTTCCAATTTCAATCAAACATGCTAGAAATGCTCCAATTGAGCTAATTAGCTTATTGTGAGAATATTGCAATTGTCTGACAAAAGTGAAAAATGTAAATTTCCAATTTCAACCAAACATGCTAGAAATGCTCCAATTGAGCTAATTAGCTTATTGTTAGAATACTACAAACGTCTGACAAAAGTGAAAAATGTAAATTTCCAATTTCAACCAAACATGCTAGAAATGCTCAAATTGCGCAAATAAGCCTACTGCAAGAATTTTACAAACGTCTGACAACACTGAAAAATGTAAATTTGCAATTTCAACCAAACATGCTAGAAATGCTCCAATTGAGCTAATTAGCTTATTGTGAGAATATTGCAATTGTCTGACAGAAGTGAAAAATGTAAATTTCCAATTTCAACCAAACCTGCTAAAAATGCTCCAATTGAGCAAATTAGCTTATTGAGAGAATATTGCAATTGTCTGACAAAAGTGAAAAATGTAAATTTCTAATTTCAACCAAACATGCTAGAAATGCTCCAATTGAGCTAATTAGCTTATTGTGAGAATATTGCAATTGTCTGAAAAAGTGAAAAATGTAAATTTCCAATTTCAACCAAACATGCTAGAAATGCTCCAATTGAGCTAATTAGCTTATTGTGAGAATATTGCAAACGTCTGACAACACTGAAAAATGTAAATTTCCAATTTCAACCGAAGATGCTAGAAATGCTCCAATTGAGCTAATTAGCTTATTGTGAGAATACTACAAACGTCTGACAAAAGTGAAAAATGTAAATTTCCAATTTCAACCAAACATGCTAGAAATGCTCCAATTGAGCTAATTAGCTTATTGTGAGAATATTACAAACGTCTAACAAAATTGAAAAATGTAAATTTCCAATTTCAACCAAACATGCTAGAAATGCTCCAATTGAGCTAATTAGCTTATTGTGAGAATTTTGCAATTGTCTGACAAAAGTGAAAAATGTAAATTTCCAATTTCAACCAAACATGCTAGAAATGCTCCAATTGAGCTAATTAGCTTATTGTGAGAATATTGCAATTGTCTGACAAAAGTGAAAAATGTAAATTTCCAATTTCAACCAAACATGCTAGAAATGCTCCAATTGAGCTAATTAGCTTATTGTGGGAATATTACAAACGTCTGACAAAAGTGAAAAATGTAAATTTCCAATTTCAACCAAACATGCTAGAAATGCTCCAATTGAGCTAATTAGCTTATTGTGAGAATATTGCAATTGTCTGACAGAAGTGAAAAATGTAAATTTGCAATTTCAACCAAACATGCTAGAAATGCTCCAATTGAGCTAATTAGCTTATTGTGAGAATATTGCAATTGTCTGACAGAAGTGAAAAATGTAAATTTCCAATTTCAACCAAACCTGCTAAAAATGCTCCAATTGAGCAAATTAGCTTATTGTGAGAATATTACAAACGTCTGACAACACTGAAAAATGTAAATTTCTAATTTCAACCAAACATGCTAGAAATGCTCCAAATGAGCTAATTAGCTTATTGAGAGAATATTGCAATTGTCTGACAAAAGTGAAAAATGTAAATTTCTAATTTCAACCAAACATGCTAGAAATGCTCCAATTGAGCTAATTAGCTTATTGTGAGAATATTGCAATTGTCTGAAAAAGTGAAAAATGTAAATTTCCAATTTCAACCAAACATGCTAGAAATGCTCCAATTGAGCTAATTAGCTTATTGTGAGAATATTGCAAACGTCTGACAACACTGAAAAATGTAAATTTCCAATTTCAACCGAAGATGCTAGAAATGCTCCAATTGAGCTAATTAGCTTATTGTGAGAATACTACAAACGTCTGACAAAAGTGAAAAATGTAAATTTCCAATTTCAACCAAACATGCTAGAAATGCTCCAATTGAGCTAATTAGCTTATTGTGGGAATATTACAAACGTCTAACAAAATTGAAAAATGTAAATTTCCAATTTCAACCAAACATGCTAGAAATGCTCCAATTGAGCTAATTAGCTTATTGTGAGAATTTTGCAATTGTCTGACAAAAGTGAAAAATGTAAATTTCCAATTTCAACCAAACATGCTAGAAATGCTCCAATTGAGCTAATTAGCTTATTGTTAGAATACTACAAACGTCTGACAAAAGTGAAAAATGTAAATTTCCAATTTCAACCAAACATGCTAGAAATGCTGAAATTGCGCAAATAAGCCTACTGTAAGAATTTTACAAACGTCTGACAAAACTGAAAAATGTAAATTTCCAATTTCAACCAAACATGCTAGAAATGCTCCAATTGAGCTAATTAGCTTATTGTGAGAATATTACAAACGTCTGACAAAAGTGAACAATGTAAATTTCCAATTTCAACCAAACATGCTAGAAATGCTCCAATTGAGCTAATTAGCTTATTGAGAGAATATTGCAATTGTTTGACAAAAGTGAAAAATGTAAATTTCCAATTTCAACCAAACGCGCTAGAAATGCTCCAATTGAGCTAATTAGCTTATTGTGAAAATATTACAAACGTCGGACAAAAGTGAAAAATGTAAATTTCCAATTTCAACCAAACATGCTAGAAATGCTCCAATTGAGCTAATTAGCTTATTGTGAGAACATTACAAACGTCTGACAAAAGTGAAAAATGTAAATTTCCAATATCAACCAAACATGCTAGAAATGCTCCAATTGAGCTAATTAGCTTATTGTGAGAATATTACAAACGTCTGACAAAACTGAAAAATGTAATTTTCCAATTTTAACCAAACATGCTAGAAATGCTCCAATTGTGCTAATTAGCTTATTGTGAGAATATTGCAATTGTCTGACAAAAGTGAAAAATGTAAATTTCCAATTTCAACCAAACATGCTAGAAATGCTCCAATTGAGCTAATTAGCTTATTGTGAGAATATTACAAACGTCTGACAAAACTGAAAAATGTAATTTTCCAATTTCAACCAAACATGCTAGAAATGCTCCAATTGAGCTAATTAGCTTATTGTGAGAATATTACAAACGTCTAACTACACTGAAAAATGTAAATTTCCAATTTCAATCAAACATGCTAGAAATGCTCCAATTGAGCTAATTAGCTTATTGTGAGAATATTGCAATTGTCTGACAAAAGTGAAAAATGTAAATTTCCAATTTCAACCAAACATGCTAGAAATGCTCAAATTGCGCAAATAAGCCTACTGCAAGAATTTTACAAACGTCTGACAACACTGAAAAATGTAAATTTCCAATTTCAACCGAAGATGCTAGAAATGCTCCAATTGAGCTAATTAGCTTATTGTGAGAATATTACAAACGTCTGACAAAAGTGAAAAATGTAAATTTCCAATTTCAACCAAACATGCTAGAAATGCTCCAATTGAGCTAATTAGCTTATTGTGAGAATATTACAAACGTCTAACAAAATTGAAAAATGTAAATTTCCAATTTCAACCAAACATGCTAGAAATGCTCCAATTGAGCTAATTAGCTTATTGTGAGAATTTTGCAATTGTCTGACAAAAGTGAAAAATGTAAATTTCCAATTTCAACCAAACATGCTAGAAATGCTCCAATTGAGCTAATTAGCTTATTGTGAGAATATTGCAATTGTCTGACAAAAGTGAAAAATGTAAATTTCCAATTTCAACCAAACATGCTAGAAATGCTCCAATTGAGCTAATTAGCTTATTGTGGGAATATTACAAACGTCTGACAAAAGTGAAAAATGTAAATTTCCAATTTCAACCAAACATGCTAGAAATGCTCCAATTGAGCTAATTAGCTTATTGTGAGAATATTGCAATTGTCTGACAGAAGTGAAAAATGTAAATTTGCAATTTCATTCAAACATGCTAGAAATGCTCCAATTGAGCTAATTAGCTTATTGTGAGAATATTGCAATTGTCTGACAGAAGTGAAAAATGTAAATTTCCAATTTCAACCAAACCTGCTAAAAATGCTCCAATTGAGCAAATTAGCTTATTGTGAGAATATTACAAACGTCTGACAACACTGAAAAATGTAAATTTCTAATTTCAACCAAACATGCTAGAAATGCTCCAAATGAGCTAATTAGCTTATTGAGAGAATATTGCAATTGTCTGACAAAAGTGAAAAATGTAAATTTCTAATTTCAACCAAACATGCTAGAAATGCTCCAATTGAGCTAATTAGCTTATTGTGAGAATATTGCAATTGTCTGAAAAAGTGAAAAATGTAAATTTCCAATTTCAACCAAACATGCTAGAAATGCTCCAATTGAGCTAATTAGCTTATTGTGAGAATATTGCAAACGTCTGACAACACTGAAAAATGTAAATTTCCAATTTCAACCGAAGATGCTAGAAATGCTCCAATTGAGCTAATTAGCTTATTGTGAGAATATTACAAACGTCTGACAAAAGTGAAAAATCTAAATTTCCAATATCAACCAAACATGCTAGAAATGCTCCAATTGAGCTAATTAGCTTATTGTGAGAATATTACAAACGTCTGACAAAACTGAAAAATGTAATTTTCCAACTTCAACCAAACATGCTAGAAATGCTCCAATTGAGCTAATTAGCTTATTGTGAGAATATTACAAACGTCTAACAACACTGAAAAATGTAAATTTCCAATTTCAATCAAACATGCTAGAAATGCTCCAATTGAGCTAATTAGCTTATTGTGAGAATATTGCAATTGTCTGACAAAAGTGAAAAATGTAAATTTCCAATTTCAACCAAACATGCTAGAAATGCTCCAATTGAGCTAATTAGCTTATTGTTAGAATACTACAAACGTCTGACAAAAGTGAAAAATGTAAATTTCCAATTTCAACCAAACATGCTAGAAATGCTCAAATTGCGCAAATAAGCCTACTGCAAGAATTTTACAAACGTCTGACAACACTGAAAAATGTAAATTTGCAATTTCAACCAAACATGCTAGAAATGCTCCAATTGAGCTAATTAGCTTATTGTGAGAATATTGCAATTGTCTGACAGAAGTGAAAAATGTAAATTTCCAATTTCAACCAAACCTGCTAAAAATGCTCCAATTGAGCAAATTAGCTTATTGAGAGAATATTGCAATTGTCTGACAAAAGTGAAAAATGTAAATTTCTAATTTCAACCAAACATGCTAGAAATGCTCCAATTGAGCTAATTAGCTTATTGTGAGAATATTGCAATTGTCTGAAAAAGTGAAAAATGTAAATTTCCAATTTCAACCAAACATGCTAGAAATGCTCCAATTGAGCTAATTAGCTTATTGTGAGAATATTGCAAACGTCTGACAACACTGAAAAATGTAAATTTCCAATTTCAACCGAAGATGCTAGAAATGCTCCAATTGAGCTAATTAGCTTATTGTGAGAATACTACAAACGTCTGACAAAAGTGAAAAATGTAAATTTCCAATTTCAACCAAACATGCTAGAAATGCTCCAATTGAGCTAATTAGCTTATTGTGAGAATATTACAAACGTCTAACAAAATTGAAAAATGTAAATTTCCAATTTCAACCAAACATGCTAGAAATGCTCCAATTGAGCTAATTAGCTTATTGTGAGAATTTTGCAATTGTCTGACAAAAGTGAAAAATGTAAATTTCCAATTTCAACCAAACATGCTAGAAATGCTCCAATTGAGCTAATTAGCTTATTGTGAGAATATTGCAATTGTCTGACAAAAGTGAAAAATGTAAATTTCCAATTTCAACCAAACATGCTAGAAATGCTCCAATTGAGCTAATTAGCTTATTGTGGGAATATTACAAACGTCTGACAAAAGTGAAAAATGTAAATTTCCAATTTCAACCAAACATGCTAGAAATGCTCCAATTGAGCTAATTAGCTTATTGTGAGAATATTGCAATTGTCTGACAGAAGTGAAAAATGTAAATTTGCAATTTCAACCAAACATGCTAGAAATGCTCCAATTGAGCTAATTAGCTTATTGTGAGAATATTGCAATTGTCTGACAGAAGTGAAAAATGTAAATTTCCAATTTCAACCAAACCTGCTAAAAATGCTCCAATTGAGCAAATTAGCTTATTGTGAGAATATTACAAACGTCTGACAACACTGAAAAATGTAAATTTCTAATTTCAACCAAACATGCTAGAAATGCTCCAAATGAGCTAATTAGCTTATTGAGAGAATATTGCAATTGTCTGACAAAAGTGAAAAATGTAAATTTCTAATTTCAACCAAACATGCTAGAAATGCTCCAATTGAGCTAATTAGCTTATTGTGAGAATATTGCAATTGTCTGAAAAAGTGAAAAATGTAAATTTCCAATTTCAACCAAACATGCTAGAAATGCTCCAATTGAGCTAATTAGCTTATTGTGAGAATATTGCAAACGTCTGACAACACTGAAAAATGTAAATTTCCAATTTCAACCGAAGATGCTAGAAATGCTCCAATTGAGCTAATTAGCTTATTGTGAGAATACTACAAACGTCTGACAAAAGTGAAAAATGTAAATTTCCAATTTCAACCAAACATGCTAGAAATGCTCCAATTGAGCTAATTAGCTTATTGTGGGAATATTACAAACGTCTAACAAAATTGAAAAATGTAAATTTCCAATTTCAACCAAACATGCTAGAAATGCTCCAATTGAGCTAATTAGCTTATTGTGAGAATTTTGCAATTGTCTGACAAAAGTGAAAAATGTAAATTTCCAATTTCAACCAAACATGCTAGAAATGCTCCAATTGAGCTAATTAGCTTATTGTTAGAATACTACAAACGTCTGACAAAAGTGAAAAATGTAAATTTCCAATTTCAACCAAACATGCTAGAAATGCTCCAATTGAGCTAATTAGCTTATTGTGAGAATTTTGCAGTTGTCTGAAAAAGTGAAAAATGTAAATTTCCAATTTCAACCAAACATGCTAGAAATGCTCCAATTGAGCTAATTAGCTTATTGTGAGAATATTGCAAACGTCTGACAACACTGAAAAATGTAAATTTCCAATTTCAACCGAAGATGCTAGAAATGCTCCAATTGAGCTAATTAGCTTATTGTGAGAATACTACAAACGTCTGACAAAAGTGAAAAATGTAAATTTCCAATTTCAACCAAACATGCTAGAAATGCTCCAATTGAGCTAATTAGCTTATTGTGGGAATATTACAAACGTCTAACAAAATTGAAAAATGTAAATTTCCAATTTCAACCAAACATGCTAGAAATGCTCCAATTGAGCTAATTAGCTTATTGTGAGAATTTTGCAATTGTCTGACAAAAGTGAAAAATGTAAATTTCCAATTTCAACCAAACATGCTAGAAATGCTCCAATTGAGCTAATTAGCTTATTGTTAGAATACTACAAACGTCTGACAAAAGTGAAAAATGTAAATTTCCAATTTCAACCAAACATGCTAGAAATGCTCCAATTGAGCTAATTAGCTTATTGTGAGAATTTTGCAATTGTTTGACAAAAGTGAAAAATGTAAATTTCCAATTTCAACCAAACGCGCTAGAAATGCTCCAATTGAGCTAATTAGCTTATTGTGAAAATATTACAAACGTCGGACAAAAGTGAAAAATGTAAATTTCCAATTTCAACCAAACATGCTAGAAATGCTCCAATTGAGCTAATTAGCTTATTGTGAGAATATTACAAACGTCTGACAAAAGTGAAAAATGTAAATTTCCAATATCAACCAAACATGCTAGAAATGCTCCAATTGAGCTAATTAGCTTATTGTGAGAATATTACAAACGTCTGACAAAACTGAAAAATGTAATTTTCCAATTTTAACCAAACATGCTAGAAATGCTCCAATTGTGCTAATTAGCTTATTGTGAGAATATTGCAATTGTCTGACAAAAGTGAAAAATGTAAATTTCCAATTTCAACCAAACATGCTAGAAATGCTCCAATTGAGCTAATTAGCTTATTGTGAGAATATTACAAACGTCTCACAAAACTGAAAAATGTAATTTTCCAATTTCAACCAAACATGCTAGAAATGCTCCAATTGAGCTAATTAGCTTATTGTGAGAATATTACAAACGTCTAACAACACTGAAAAATGTAAATTTCCAATTTCAATCAAACATGCTAGAAATGCTCCAATTGAGCTAATTAGCTTATTGTGAGAATATTGCAATTGTCTGACAAAAGTGAAAAATGTAAATTTCCAATTTCAACCAAACATGCTAGAAATGCTCCAATTGAGCTAATTAGCTTATTGTTAGAATACTACAAACGTCTGACAAAAGTGAAAAATGTAAATTTCCAATTTCAACCAAACATGCTAGAAATGCTCAAATTGCGCAAATAAGCCTACTGCAAGAATTTTACAAACGTCTGACAACACTGAAAAATGTAAATTTGCAATTTCAACCAAACATGCTGGAAATGCTCCAATTGAGCTAATTAGCTTATTGTGAGAATATTGCAATTGTCTGACAGAAGTGAAAAATGTAAATTTCCAATTTCAACCAAACCTGCTAAAAATGCTCCAATTGAGCAAATTAGCTTATTGTGAGAATATTACAAACGTCTGACAACACTGAAAAATGTAAATTTCTAATTTCAACCAAACATGCTAGAAATGCTCCAAATGAGCTAATTAGCTTATTGAGAGAATATTGCAATTGTCTGACAAAAGTGAAAAATGTAAATTTCTAATTTCAACCAAACATGCTAGAAATGCTCCAATTGAGCTAATTAGCTTATTGTGAGAATATTGCAATTGTCTGACAAAAGTGAAAAATGTAAATTTGCAATTTCAACCAAACATGCTAGAAATGCTCCAATTGAGCTAATTAGCTTATTGTGGGAATATTACAAACGTCTGACAAAAGTGAAAAATGTAAATTTCCAATTTCAACCAAACATGCTAGAAATGCTCCAATTGAGCTAATTAGCTTATTGTGAGAATATTGCAATTGTCTGACAGAAGTGAAAAATGTAAATTTGCAATTTCAACCAAACATGCTAGAAATGCTCCAATTGAGCTAATTAGCTTATTGTGAGAATATTGCAATTGTCTGACAGAAGTGAAAAATGTAAATTTCCAATTTCAACCAAACCTGCTAAAAATGCTCCAATTGAGCAAATTAGCTTATTGTGAGAATATTACAAACGTCTGACAACACTGAAAAATGTAAATTTCTAATTTCAACCAAACATGCTAGAAATGCTCCAAATGAGCTAATTAGCTTATTGAGAGAATATTGCAATTGTCTGACAAAAGTGAAAAATGTAAATTTCTAATTTCAACCAAACATGCTAGAAATGCTCCAATTGAGCTAATTAGCTTATTGTGAGAATATTGCAATTGTCTGAAAAAGTGAAAAATGTAAATTTCCAATTTCAACCAAACATGCTAGAAATGCTCCAATTGAGCTAATTAGCTTATTGTGAGAATATTGCAAACGTCTGACAACACTGAAAAATGTAAATTTCCAATTTCAACCGAAGATGCTAGAAATGCTCCAATTGAGCTAATTAGCTTATTGTGAGAATACTACAAACGTCTGACAAAAGTGAAAAATGTAAATTTCCAATTTCAACCAAACATGCTAGAAATGCTCCAATTGAGCTAATTAGCTTATTGTGAGAATATTACAAACGTCTAACAAAATTGAAAAATGTAAATTTCCAATTTCAACCAAACATGCTAGAAATGCTCCAATTGAGCTAATTAGCTTATTGTGAGAATTTTGCAATTGTCTGACAAAAGTGAAAAATGTAAATTTCCAATTTCAACCAAACATGCTAGAAATGCTCCAATTGAGCTAATTAGCTTATTGTTAGAATACTACAAACGTCTGACAAAAGTGAAAAATGTAAATTTCCAATTTCAACCAAACATGCTAGAAATGCTGAAATTGCGCAAATAAGCCTACTGTAAGAATTTTACAAACGTCTGACAAAACTGAAAAATGTAAATTTCCAATTTCAACCAAACATGCTAGAAATGCTCCAATTGAGCTAATTAGCTTATTGTGAGAATATTACAAACGTCTAACAAAATTGAAAAATGAAAGTTTCCAATTTCAACCAAACATGCTAGAAATGCTCCAATTGAGCTAATTAGCTTATTGTGAGAATATTACAAACGTCTGACAAAAGTGAACAATGTAAATTTCCAATTTCAACCAAACATGCTAGAAATGCTCCAATTGAGCTAATTAGCTTATTGAGAGAATATTGCAATTGTTTGACAAAAGTGAAAAATGTAAATTTCCAATTTCAACCAAACGCGCTAGAAATGCTCCAATTGAGCTAATTAGCTTATTGTGAAAATATTACAAACGTCGGACAAAAGTGAAAAATGTAAATTTCCAATTTCAACCAAACATGCTAGAAATGCTCCAATTGAGCTAATTAGCTTATTGTGAGAATATTACAAACGTCTGACAAAAGTGAAAAATGTAAATTTCCAATATCAACCAAACATGCTAGAAATGCTCCAATTGAGCTAATTAGCTTATTGTGAGAATATTACAAACGTCTGACAAAACTGAAAAATGTAATTTTCCAATTTTAACCAAACATGCTAGAAATGCTCCAATTGTGCTAATTAGCTTATTGTGAGAATATTGCAATTGTCTGACAAAAGTGAAAAATGTAAATTTCCAATTTCAACCAAACATGCTAGAAATGCTCCAATTGAGCTAATTAGCTTATTGTGAGAATATTACAAACGTCTGACAAAACTGAAAAATGTAATTTTCCAATTTCAACCAAACATGCTAGAAATGCTCCAATTGAGCTAATTAGCTTATTGTGAGAATATTACAAACGTCTAACAACACTGAAAAATGTAAATTTCCAATTTCAATCAAACATGCTAGAAATGCTCCAATTGAGCTAATTAGCTTATTGTGAGAATATTGCAATTGTCTGACAAAAGTGAAAAATGTAAATTTCCAATTTCAACCAAACATGCTAGAAATGCTCCAATTGAGCTAATTAGCTTATTGTTAGAATACTACAAACGTCTGACAAAAGTGAAAAATGTAAATTTCCAATTTCAACCAAACATGCTAGAAATGCTCAAATTGCGCAAATAAGCCTACTGCAAGAATTTTACAAACGTCTGACAACACTGAAAAATGTAAATTTGCAATTTCAACCAAACATGCTAGAAATGCTCCAATTGAGCTAATTAGCTTATTGTGAGAATATTGCAATTGTCTGACAGAAGTGAAAAATGTAAATTTCCAATTTCAACCAAACCTGCTAAAAATGCTCCAATTGAGCAAATTAGCTTATTGTGAGAATATTACAAACGTCTGACAACACTGAAAAATGTAAATTTCCAATTTCAACCAAACATGCTAGAAATGCTCCAAATGAGCTAATTAGCTTATTGAGAGAATATTGCAATTGTCTGACAAAAGTGAAAAATGTAAATTTCTAATTTCAACCAAACATGCTAGAAATGCTCCAATTGAGCTAATTAGCTTATTGTGAGAATATTGCAATTGTCTGAAAAAGTGAAAAATGTAAATTTCCAATTTCAACCAAACATGCTAGAAATGCTCCAATTGAGCTAATTAGCTTATTGTGAGAATATTGCAAACGTCTGACAACACTGAAAAATGTAAATTTCCAATTTCAACCGAAGATGCTAGAAATGCTCCAATTGAGCTAATTAGCTTATTGTGAGAATACTACAAACGTCTGACAAAAGTGAAAAATGTAAATTTCCAATTTCAACCAAACATGCTAGAAATGCTCCAATTGAGCTAATTAGCTTATTGTGAGAATTTTGCAATTGTCTGACAAAAGTGAAAAATGTAAATTTCCAATTTCAACCAAACATGCTAGAAATGCTCCAATTGAGCTAATTAGCTTATTGTGAGAATATTGCATTTGTCTGACAAAAGTGAAAAATGTAAATTTCCAATTTCAACCAAACATGCTAGAAATGCTCCAATTGAGCTAATTAGCTTATTGTGGGAATATTACAAACGTCTGACAAAAGTGAAAAATGTAAATTTCCAATTTCAACCAAACATGCTAGAAATGCTCCAATTGAGCTAATTAGCTTATTGTGAGAATATTGCAATTGTCTGACAGAAGTGAAAAATGTAAATTTGCAATTTCAACCAAACATGCTAGAAATGCTCCAATTGAGCTAATTAGCTTATTGTGGGAATATTACAAACGTCTGACAAAAGTGAAAAATGTAAATTTCCAATTTCAACCAAACATGCTAGAAATGCTCCAATTGAGCTAATTAGCTTATTGTGAGAATATTGCAATTGTCTGACAGAAGTGAAAAATGTAAATTTGCAATTTCAACCAAACATGCTAGAAATGCTCCAATTGAGCTAATTAGCTTATTGTGAGAATATTGCAATTGTCTGACAGAAGTGAAAAATGTAAATTTCCAATTTCAACCAAACCTGCTAAAAATGCTCCAATTGAGCAAATTAGCTTATTGTGAGAATATTACAAACGTCTGACAACACTGAAAAATGTAAATTTCTAATTTCAACCAAACATGCTAGAAATGCTCCAAATGAGCTAATTAGCTTATTGAGAGAATATTGCAATTGTCTGACAAAAGTGAAAAATGTAAATTTCTAATTTCAACCAAACATGCTAGAAATGCTCCAATTGAGCTAATTAGCTTATTGTGAGAATATTGCAATTGTCTGAAAAAGTGAAAAATGTAAATTTCCAATTTCAACCAAACATGCTAGAAATGCTCCAATTGAGCTAATTAGCTTATTGTGAGAATATTGCAAACGTCTGACAACACTGAAAAATGTAAATTTCCAATTTCAACCGAAGATGCTAGAAATGCTCCAATTGAGCTAATTAGCTTATTGTGAGAATACTACAAACGTCTGACAAAAGTGAAAAATGTAAATTTCCAATTTCAACCAAACATGCTAGAAATGCTCCAATTGAGCTAATTAGCTTATTGTGAGAATATTACAAACGTCTAACAAAATTGAAAAATGTAAATTTCCAATTTCAACCAAACATGCTAGAAATGCTCCAATTGAGCTAATTAGCTTATTGTGAGAATTTTGCAATTGTCTGACAAAAGTGAAAAATGTAAATTTCCAATTTCAACCAAACATGCTAGAAATGCTCCAATTGAGCTAATTAGCTTATTGTTAGA